>NC_067477.1:86307208-86613208 GCF_947179515.1 Apodemus sylvaticus | reverse complement strand
GCAAAACTAATTTCCCTCAAAATAGGGCTCAATTTCCGTTAAAGAAAGCAGTGCTTACAAATCTTGGAATTCCTGATCAACCCCCACTCCACCCCATCTCTAAGTAGTGAAAAAACAATTCGACTTTTCACACGGATGTTAAAGTTTATTTGGAAGTCCCTTTTCTGGAGAACCTCTTAAAATAAAGGGCAACAGACTGAAGATGCCAGAAGGCGCGGCAGAGGGAAGGGTTCTGCCTCAGGGACGCTCCTCCAAAATTAATCAATACCTTTTCCTAATTGAAACCAGATGCCTAGTTCAGGTTGCTGTGCTCATTAATCCCATTAGCAATTTCAAAGACTTGGCCATCATCTTCTGGTCACCCAGACAATAAACATGTGGCAGTTAACCACAGTGGTGCATGCACTCCAAGCTGTGAACACCGAAGGCTCCTGCAGACATCCCCCTGGTAGACACAGGCAGGAACAGGTTTTCCTGCACCTCATTCTCCAAAACTTGTTGTGGGTTAAAGACAGGGCCTCCAGTAGACCCTGTAGCCAGCCAAGCTAACTGCTGTATCAACCTGAACCTTTGCTCTCACAAATTTACCCGCGCCTCGTCGTGCAGTTCATTTCCAGGAGCACTGACTGTAAACCTGGAGGAAATGAACCATCACGGTAGGGTCAACTCTGAAGGAATAGTAAGTTTGCTATCTGTAAAACCGAAAAGTGGTGAGGAACGGAATGTATGCATAGAGCCACAGAACTGTAAGCTAAAGAGAGATTTCATTTCTCAAAGGATAGGAGGGGGCTGGGAAATGGCTCCTGTAGGGTTAAGATCGGAGGGTGAAGCAAATTATACTTGCTCATTTGACATAGTTTTTTCGGGTTATTCCTGACCCAGAAAAACTTCCTCGGTGAGAGAATGATGAAAAAAAAAAATGAGCGAATTGGACCGGTAAAAAGAAGTAGAGGTGGGAGGAAGGTTAGAAAAAGAAGGAAGAGGGACACCTCTTGGAGCAACCCACGTGTGCCGCCAAGGCGCCCAGCCCTGCATGCACCTCTGCGTCACGCACACCCCACTGGATATCTCTCCTTTCCGCACACAGAGTAGCTGTGCCATACTTGGTGCACAGCCCTACCACCCTCGCCCTGGCGCTAGGTTTTCTAACAGTCTATTCCCAGACACCTAAAAGGAAAAAACAAAGTGCCCCTGGACGCGGGAACTGCCAGTGGCCTCGGAGTTTGAAAAGCTAGACTGACTCAGCTCTTTCCCTTCTCTTGAACTGTAGCTGAGTTCTCTGTGATCCGCAAGGTCAGGGAGCTCCTGCAGGTGACCCCGACCCCCACCAAGGCTAACAGATCTAGTTTCCAAGAACAGTGAGAGAGTCGGAGACACTGGGTGCTAGCTTAGCGAAACCTAGTGCCTCTGTGTCTGGCCATGGGAACCTATGTGACAGATCGCGGTGGCCCTGAGAGGCTGAGGCTCTGGGTGCACCACTAGCTGTCCTGGAAGCTCCCAGGGCCCGACGGACGGGCGTGGAGCAGCCGCTCGTGTCCTGCCTGCCAGCAATTGGGAACTGGAAATGAGAGAGCACGGTGGCGCTGACTGAGCGGGAGTTTTGGAGGGAGTTTGCATGTGGTCAGCGCTGGGCTCCTAAGCCAGCCCCCAGCTCACATTACACTCTATTTATAACCTCTCGGAGCCATTTCCCCCCTGAAAGCAGTTCTCTGGGACCACCTTCTTTTGGCTTCCACCTCTCCCACACTTGACATCTGAGCAGCTGCAGGGAAGCTCCTCCAGGTCCTAGTGTTTATGCGTGCAGGAGACTGGCCGTTAAGGCTCGGGACTGGGATTAGCCGGCTCTGCTCAAAGGCGCGCGGCTTTAAGTGAAGGGGAAAGGCTTAGGATTTCTAGTGAAAAGTGACAGCGCTTGGTGGACTTTGGGACCATCGTGAAGTCTTCTGCTTGGAAGCCGAGACTTGCATGCCATGGAACACCCCCTCTTTGGCTGCCTGCGCAGCCCCCACGCCACAGCGCAAGGCTTGCACCCCTTCTCGCAGTCATCTCTGGCCCTCCATGGAAGATCTGACCACATGTCTTACCCCGAACTCTCCACATCTTCCTCATCTTGCATAATCGCGGGATACCCCAACGAGGAGGGCATGTTTGCCAGCCAGCATCACAGGGGGCACCACCACCACCACCACCACCACCATCACCACCACCAGCAGCAGCAGCACCAGGCTCTGCAAAGCAACTGGCACCTCCCGCAGATGTCCTCCCCGCCAAGCGCGGCCCGGCACAGCCTGTGCCTGCAGCCTGATTCTGGAGGGCCCCCGGAGCTGGGAAGCAGCCCTCCAGTCCTGTGTTCCAACTCATCTAGCCTGGGCTCCAGCACCCCTACCGGGGGCCGCGTGCGCACCAGGGGATTATGGCCGTCAAGCGCTGTCACCAGCAGAAGTAGAGAAGAGAAGTGGCAGCAAAAGGAAAAGCGACAGCTCAGGTGAGTGCCATCAAAACTACATTGGGGAGAGAGTGCGCTCTGGACTAGGAATATGCGGGGAGACAAGGGATGGTTCTCAGGAAAGACAAACTGTGAAGCAGCTAGCCTTTCCTCTCTCGGGTGGCTGAATTCATCCATGCAGCATCTGCCCTGTAATTCGGGAGCACGTGTTTCGCTGGAGTTAATATATCTACATCCAGCCCTTCAAAGCGCTCCAAGATCGCAAATCAATTTTCCAGAAGTGGTGCAAAAAGAGCAAGTGACACTATGTGAAATTGGTTAAGGGAGCGTGGCGGGTCCATCCGTGGGGTTGGGAGGGTTGTCCTCCTTGGGATGCTGCATCCCCTGGGCATGCGTGCGTGCGTGCTTGCGTGCGTGCCTGCAGTTATCCTTGACATTTTTCCTTTCAATTCCCAACTCTGAACAGCTCTGCTTTTCCTATCCTTAACTGGGCTCCCACATTATTGCGCAATATCTTGAACTTTAACACTGGATTTGACAAAACAACAAAGAAAGAAAGAAAGAAAGAAAGAAAGAAAGAAAGAAAGAGAGAGAGAGAGAGAGAGAGAGAGAGAGAGAGAGAGAGAGAGAGGAGAGAGAGAGAGAGAAAGAAAGAGAGAGAGAGTGAAAGAAAAAAGAAAAAGAAAATGAAAGAAAATAATAGAAACCTAAAACAATTTTTTTACACTTTGCTTTCAGAGTTCCTTAAATAGCACCTTATTTAAAATTATATTAAAAAACAATCTATTGGTCAAAAAGACATTATCTAGAAGTGTTTAAGGAATACATCTGAAAACTGTGAATAAATAGATAAGGACTTGACAAAAGAGTATTCTCATAATAATTACACTCATATGGTGCTAACCTAGGACAAAACAAAACAAGCAAAAAACCCAAATCAACCAACCAACTAAAACAAAATGTTTGAACTTCGATTGCAGAAAATAAAAGCCTTCATCAATTGAGTAGTGTTTTGAGATGCAGTGGAGGGAGCTGATGGGTAAGAGCTCTGACAGTGCTGGAAGAAGATGCAGAGAAGGTCTGGGTAACTTGAGCAGCCCAACAAAAAGGGAGCTTCTCAGAAGAATTCAAGGGTCTGGAAGTTCAGTAGCCAGTGCATCCTGGCAGCACAGAGAAACTGACAATTTCCAGGAAACACAACAAAGCTCTTAACTTTATTCCTCATTGTAAATACTTTTCATTTTCTTTCTTCTTTCTTTCCTTCCTTCCTTCCTTCCTTCCTTTCCTTCCTTCCTTCCTTCCTTCCTTCCTCCTTCTTCTTCTTTCTTTCTTTCTTTCTTTCTTTCTTTCTTTCTTTCTTTCTTTCTTTCTTTCTTTCTTTCTTTCTTTCTTTCTTTCTTTCTTTCTATCTTTCTTTCATTGAATCTTCTCTGTAGTTACAAGGCAACCTGGATACAGATTTTGGAAGATGTTACTTCACTAGTGGAATGTTCGCATATACTCAATCTTCTGGGTTAGTAGCTTGAGAGTTAGAACTCATAATTCTAGGCATTAGTTTGAAGAATTGAAAAAAATACCATTTTAAACAATTTAGTCAAGGTGTTCTGTAGTGTCGGACAGTATAGTAAGGGCTGCGTATTTTGTAACATGTTGAAAGTTGATAGGAACTTTTCCTGACCTCACTGTTGGGTGACTCCTTCCTACCCAGCCTCGCTGTTGGATGTTATTTTCTAGGTCCAGGGTGAACTTTTAATGCTTGATCGTGAATAGTTATGTCTAAGAACGTGGCCATCATTGTCATTCTGTTTACTGGTTATCGCTAACTGTATGTGAAATCCCAAGATACTGAAAAGGTTCCTAAGAAGGCATTAGAATGCACTGTGTTCTCCCAGATTGGACATTTATGAACAGAAATGCACGGATTGCCTCAGCAGGTTGGTAGTTCCTTCAGGAAGGACCAGAAGCTCTGATTCTGTGTTTTCTTTCCGCAAGGGGGAAACTGTGCTGCTTCTTAGCTGAACCAGTGCGCTAAAGATTATTTGTGCACATTAAGGAAGTTTTGTTTAGGCACAAGTTATTTTTGGTTGGGGAAACAGGGAGAGTGAGACTGAAAACTGACTTCCTCAATTTATTTTAATAAAAACGGTTTGAATATTGACTAACATCAGTTTCCCTTAACTTTATCAGGGGCAATAAGTACACAGCAAAGGGAACCTTGTTTTTATGAGTTGTTTATGTTGTAAAACTCATTTAAACACCAAAACAAGCAAAAGAGAATAAACATTTGTGCCAATGTCATAGTGTATTAATACGTTTTCCATCTTATAGAAGGAAAATACAATCTTTAGGCAGGATAATGTCACTGGGGTTGACTTAGAATGAATGGTCCCATTGATAGACTATCAAAGTCATGCATCAATTTTCTTGGTACACTATTGAAAATAAAATTGATGTCTTCAGTCTCTGAGTTACTAACGGTTTGATCATAGGTATGCTTAACTCTAAGCCATTCTTTCTGCTACTTAAATTTATGCAGTGAACATTCAATTCAAGGTCAAATCATTTCATAGCATTGGGAAAACATTTTGATTTACGAGACAGCAAAGTAACTGAAAATAGTTACAATCTGTTATCAATACATAAGCCTTACTTGTCACAGTTTGGCTATTATATCCCTTCATAATTAATTAATGTTCAATAAATTATATTGGACAATCTGAAATTTAGGACTATATTAGATGTAAACTAAATCGTGCATCATAGCAACAATTTCTTTATTTAGGCATTTTATAATGACTGTATATTTTTAGTTGGCAATATAGACAGTGCCTTAATCTCTGGCAATGTTCAAAACAAGTCTCCTACCAGTGTATGCGTGATAACTGAGTTAATTTCTAATAAGCACCAGGAAATAGTGTTAAATCGTATATAAACCTTACATTTAAATCCACAGTAATAATGCAACAATCTCAGTATAAAATACTGTCCAGTCTTTCTGTTCTGAAAACCTACATAAAAGCAGACTTATACAAATACAGAAAGCTTACCAGTATAGAAGCAAATGTTTATAGACTTTAGACTTCCATTATACTTAATTAACAATTAAAAATAGCCAGTTTTAAGAGAAACTTACAACATTTTCACAGTATGTGCTAAACAATTTTATAACTTTGAGCCAACTACCCTTTCCAGCAATGTTAGTAAAGCCAACATCTGCCACTCCTTCAAAGGGACTCTTAAAGTTACAACTGTGCTTAAAACAATCAGTTCAAGCCAGGTGATTCTGAAAAAAAAAGTCTGTAAATACTGTGAACTTCTTGGCTTCAATTACACAAAGCAATATATTAGTGGGCATGAGTTGCTCAGTTTTGTTAAAATAGATGTGCTCACTTAATCTAACCGATCTTTATGTAGTCATTATGGTTTACATAATCTGTAGATAGCTTAGATTAATGAAAGTAAGCGCACGTTTTTATTTTAAGGGATAAATTTATAACTACAATCATTCCAAAGATGCAATGAATGATTTGGGGATGTGGATTTTGGGAGGATGAGTCATATTATATTTTTGTAAAGTTACAACTATTGATTGCTATTATAACACAAAATATTTAGTTCCAAACTATGTCAGTCTCTGCGTATGCCCATACAGAATGACAAGTGTTGTATCTAAACTATACAACAAGCTAATCTCAGAATAAGGTTAGCTCCCCTGACTCTATCACATCCGTAGGTGTTCCAATCATGTTTTCTGAAAATAAAACAAACAACTTTGCAACTCTCAACATCAAGATCGAGGACTCCTTTTAAATCACGGTCTTTAACCTTGAAAGTGATCAAATAGAAATTGCTTGCATTTCCCTGCAGATATGTTTTTTGTGATTATTGTTCCTTTTCAAGAAAAGAACAATCAATGAGAGAAATGGGAGCAGATTCACCAGTACTAAACCCTGACATTACCTATGAAAGCATTTATATTTTATAATAATTATTAGTGAAAGCCATTATGTGGTTATTCTGAAAGCACAGCCCAAAACAGAAAACTAAAAGAAAAAATTCCATCATTTATATTTTCCTTCTGTGTTTCAAAAAACAGCCCATTCGTTATAGTGCTAGAGAGTGTAATTTATATTCATGATAAGGCCTAATAGTTACAACAAAGAAAAATTTCAAACGAAAATTACATATGAAGCAACCATTTTTTCTGTCACTTTTTTCATCTGAAAGATGTCAGCCCATGAATGAATAACTGAATAGGCATCATAAGCTAAGATTTTTTTCAGATAAAAATTATATTACATATAAAATTACGTATAAATGTATCTATAATATAAATCTAATTTATAATTAGATTTGGGCAATATTTTTCTCTAACTTTAAATATAGAATTTTAGGATTTATAATCTGAGCACTGATGTAAAAATTTAAAAGTCACTCCTCCATTGGCCCCTGGTTCTGGAAAGACTCAGTGCAACAGTATAGGGGAATAACAGAACAGGGAAGTGGGAAGGGTTAGATGGGGGACCAGGGGAAGGGAAGAGGGATTATGGGACTTTCAGGGAGTGGGGAGCCAGAAAAGAAGAAATCATTTGAAATGTAAATAAAGAATATATCGAATAAAAAAAAGAATAAAAAATTTAAAAGTCTATGAAAGATTAAAGAAGGCATAGAGCATTGGTGTATTGGAAAATGGTTTATAAGAATGTCTTAATATTTTCTGATCCAATATTTATAACTGATGCCTCTCTCATTTTGTTTATAGTTCAAAATTTCTATTTCCTTCACATCCTCTAATTTTCACAGCACCTTCTATAATATACATTTCTGAAGAAAATTATCCTGTGAGATGAGAATATTAGCAATAGCTTCATTCCTTGATGATTATAATCATAACTCCAAAAGGATCAATCTTAGTTGGCCAGTGAAATGGCATTTCCTTGGGCACATGGTATTATGGACTGATTCCAATGATTTGAACTTTTAAGAGAAAGAAATAAAGAAACAATGAAAGAAAGAAAGAAAGAAAGAAAGAAAGAAAGAAAGAAAGAAAGAAAGAAGAAAGGAAGGAAGGAAGGAAGGAAGGAAGGAAGGAAGGAAGGAAGGAAGGAAGGAAGGAAAGAGACACAGAACACAATATATGTCCTCAAGCTTGAAAACAAAATAAGTAACTTATTTCTTATTTAACCTGTTTATTTTCTGTCACATTTTTAGTATGTTTCAGACATTGACATAGTTTTGTGGTTAGCACTGATTATGTTTAAAGTACATTAAGACAGCAGAGAGCATTGAGGTTTACCCTAATTGCCAAGCTGTTTTTAAGGATGGTGGTTTGAGTAACTATGTTGAACTGAAGCTCTCAAGAAAGGGTGTCACAGCACATAGTTCTGAACAAAACACATCATTGCTAAGTCACAGTCATCAGTGAGGCTCAGAGGCCATAGTTATGGAATATTTTACTCTATGCGGCAGAACGGTCTCCAACATCCTGGCTTTAGTGTGTACCCTGGGTATTACCTGTCTGAAGTCAGTATAACTCTAAATCTGTTGTCTTCTTGAAAATTTTCTCCTGTTTTATTATGATGCTAAAGGCATGAGGCATTTGTTTGCCCTTTAAGAAACTGTCCTGCACAGTGTGTAAATCTTTAAAAACCGTTTCTCGCTTCACTGTTAATGTAGCTGTATGTCATGGTATGGGTAGAGGGAACCCAGGTGTCACAACGAGCATGTGGAAATCAGAGGACAACTTTGTTAAGTCTGTTCTCTCATTCTGCCTTCATGTGAGATTAAGCTCAGGACACAGGCTCGCTCTACAAACATCTTTATTCACTGAACCATTTCCGTAGCAAAAGTATGTACGTCTTATAAAACCAATCCATAACAGTTCTATTCATGCACATATTCAAAACTCAGAAATTATTTTTATACTTGAGATTATTTTAATGTAAATCCCTTGGACAAATTTATAGTTAAATGGACATAAATTATGTGGTGAGCATAGACATTTATATTTTTTCACATGGGGTAATTATTACTTTTCTTCTATATTCAAAATTTTAAATTTATAATTAAGAGTATTCTATTATTTATGAATGTCCATGCATTATATACTTATGTTTTCCATTTAAATACATTTATAAATTTGTACATTACTGTCTATAAATTGTGTGCTCTACATTGGCAGTTTTTTGCATGACTTCTAAAAATATTTTATAGATTTACTGTTTTCTTGTGCCTGTATGTGAGCAAAAATGACCAGGCAAAATTTTTATTGTTATTATACATTTTGAGAAAGGATTTGTGAAAGATGTCTTTTTTTTGCATTTTTTTAAATTTATTGATATATTTATTTACATTTCAAATGATTTCCCCTTTTCTGGACCCCCACTCCGCAAAAGTCCCATCAGTCCCCTTCCCTCCCCCTGTTTTCCCACCCAACCCTTCCCACTTCCCTGTTCTGATTTTGCTCTATACTGCTTCACTGAGTCTTTTCAGAACAAGGGGCCACTCCTCCACTCTTCTTGTACCTCATTTGATGTGTGGATTATGTTTTGGGTATTACAGTTTTCTAGGTTAATATCCACTTATTAGTGAGTGCATACCCTGATTCACCTTTTGAGTCTGGGTTACCTCACTTAGTATGATGTTCTCTCTAAAAAAATTGTTTTGATTTTTCTATTTTAAGCATAGTATGTGATTAACAATTTACTTTTAACATATATATTATTATTTGGTCACTTAAAATTTAGCCTTGCTTTCCAGGTTTAATTATTTTAAGATATTGTAAATGATGGAGACAATAATTAAATCTTTGAATTTTTTACTTTAGTTGAGAAATAATGCACATTTACAAGAGTCATGCTTCTACAAAACCATTTATTGGTTAAAGCTTTACATTAAAGAGTCGCTTTTATATTTTCATGAAACCAATTTGTTTCAAATATTTTTGAATGCTATAACATTTGTTTTTATAGCTTTAAATGTTATAAATTTGCTAATTAAAACTCATGTAAACTGCACTGATTAAAAGTATGAGTGTGGAATATTTAATTTTTGTGTGGTATTGAAATTGATAGTGTTTACTTTTCATAGATTTTTTTTTAGTTTGATTGTATTTTTGTAGAAAGCTCAGTTGTTAAGAAAGTGAGGGCAGGTTCTTCAATTAAGTAAAATGTAGTAGCCCCACTTAAAGCAAATGCTAGAATAATGCATTATACTGAGTCTTATAGATAAGTATGCATACTAATACCAAGAAAAAATTCAAAATGAAGCTTCTTGATAGGAGTATATCTGAATTAGAGTTTCTGCATTAAAGGTTGTAATATCTTAAATGTTTCTACTATAAAATAAAACAATATGCTTGCTGATTGCACTGCTGTTTGGAGACTCCCACAGGCTGGATCTGGTGATCAATGATATTCACCAAAGTCAGAACTGCCAAGGATCCTGCTGTGTTTGTGGTCTTTTTTTTTTTTTTTGTCTGTTTCTCTAGATCATTCTTATCTATACACTTCAAAAAAATTCCATAATATTCCGAGGAGGAAAGAAAACAGAGCAGTCTTATATGACCAAGGGCTAGAAAATAATTCAGATGAATCACCTCAAGGTTTGGAGGAGAGAGACAAACAGGACTGCCCAACTTAAGTTGGCAGGTGCCAGTTGAATTTTACAAGCCTAGATTTTACCCTTTGAAAACCTAGCCTTAAAGTTCTGCCAGAAATGACACCCAAAATACACTTACTTCTACACTGTTGTAGTTACTTGCAAATGCAGGGATTAAAATGTATGCAGTGTCTGTAGACTGGCTTCTTGGGCAGCCAGAACTGCACAAGACCATGGTGGTGTGATTAATTATTAGCTACCTAGAAACTACCAGCAAGTTAAACAGATGTATTCACAATAAGTTTAAACAAGTGCAATGGGTGGGCTCCCTTATCAAATGGATGCAAAGAATATTCCACAAAACATTGATTTTACAAGGTAAGAAATAATTCTCGGGAAAATTTGATTTGTTCCATCCTGTACTCTAGGCACTAAATGAATAAACTTTGCTGTGATTTTGGTAAAACATCAGTAAGTTGGCAAGTGAGCCTCAGGTTATAAGAACTCTTGGAAATTGCTTTCTGACAAGAGTATATTGAAATCAAGTGGTATCTCTCCCTATTTAATATTTTTCAAAGTGAAAACAAGCTCTCAGTATGTTTCCTGCCTTCAACAATTAAAATCTCCCCAACCATAAGCTGTGTTTACAAGAGAGGTTTTTTTTTCCTCATTGAAAATATAAACGAGTCTGGATGTATTAAACGCAACAGAATGTAGATGTAAACTTCTGAGGCAGAGTGTAAGACAGAGTGTAATGCCAGGAAAGCCAGAGTTCAGGAATCAGGCATCCACGCCTGGAGTCTGCTGCTGCTCACACTTCAGAATTACCACTTTGAGACAGAGAAAAAAAGGAGGGAGGTGATTGGAGAATGGATGGAGAGAAGAGGGTTTATGGGACATATGGGGAGGGGGGATCCGGGAAAGGGGAAATCATTCAGAATGTAAACAAAGAATATAGAAAATAAAAATATTTAAAAAAAAATAAGAATTACCACTTTGTATCCAAAGTTTCATACACACACACACACACACACACACACACATACACACACACACACACACACACTTTTTCTTCCAGGACAGTTTGGTTTTAGGAAGTGAAGCTTTATCAAAATGATTCTTGAAAACATATCTATTTGACGAGATAAAAAGCAGTGATACCTGTTTCCTGTGTTTGAAGACTTAGCCAGTAGTTAATACATCACAAGGGGCTTATCTTAGTCCTTACTCAGTATATCAGACAAGGAAAGAGATGGCACACTCCTAGGGCAGCTGAGAGTGAAGCTGTTGATAATGATTTGGTGATGAGTGGTACGTGATGGGGAAAGCAGGGAAGCAAGAAGGAAAGAAGAATCACCAAGGTCTGTCCATAATCAGGTTTGAAAAGCCACAGGTGACAAATTCTGGGAGCTTTCTGGTGCCCAGCACAAGCTCAGGGCAGAGGTGTTCTCTAAAGGCTGGAATTTTCAATAGGTCAGGTAACAACCCCTCACGAAGCTTCACATCCTCTGGTCTCTTAGTCTTGCTGCGCATTGGCTAGAAGTAATGATATGTTCAAGCACATGGAACTTGAAGATGAAAAGCCTCAAATCTGACCTAAAGGAATTTAGGCTAGAAGGAAGAATATGGTGAGAACTCTTAAGGAACACAAAGCTAAATCAAAAGTCCTGTGCTGCCTTGCTAGGTGTCACTGTGGGCTTGAAATGTGACTCCACTGTACCTCCTTTCCCTGGGGACTCCCAGCCGAATGAACATGCACAAGGCGCCAATGTCTAGCTCTCTCTGTATTACTTATTATCTTATCATCCATGAAGAGGGCAGTTAGTTACCCTGTGTGTTTTTCACGTCCTGTCAAAAACAGCCTGCTTTATGATATCTATTTTCCTTTATTATTGATATTAGGATAAAAAGAGTTGTTTGCCTAATTGAATGCTACAGACTGAAAACAATCGGCACCATCCCTAGAATAATTTCAATGGCATCTTTCTGAAATACAAGACATGTTTAGCCTGACGATATAAGACATCCCCAACCTGCAGTCTCTACTGCTTGGGGATCTCTTTACTTCCAGTCTTGAGTATCTCCTGTTTTTAATCACATTATATACTGGACAAAAAAAAAGGATAAAATTGTACAGGAGCAGACATAGACACATACCCAGACACATGCACTCTCACACTCACACATGCATATACATGAGTTCGTTCACCTTGGACTATTCTTCAGTCAAGAGACAGGGCTCCAGTTAACCAAATTCATACATGGACTGGAACCTCCACTTTCAGTTAACCGGGAGGGGACATTTTCATGCTATCTTGGGTGGTTTGTTACAGGGCTGTAGCTCATTGTTCTTTTAGCTACTCCAGCTTAACTGCCAACCAATGATAAGCCTAAACAAAAAGTACTCCAGAAAATATACCTCACATAGAATTCCCATGAGTTTGGTTTGGCGATAGCTTCTTTGTATAAAGAAAATAATATACGTGTCTCCTTGTGTATAGTTGCATTCCTGACTTATACTGCTCAGATGAAAGTAACACGGAATAGCAAAACTCCTTGGAGTTTTAAGTTTTAACATGAGCTACATTCACTTTATTTAGTTTATTTTCATGCGTGGTACCCACCTTTCAATGTGGAAAATTCAGAAATGCTCTAAAAAACATTTTATGTGTATATAAATGATGGTCTTCAGCACTTGGTTTTGAATAATTAACAGTATTAAATCTGCATATCTTAAAATACAGTATTAGCAACCTCAATGAAGATTTAATTTCTTTCAAAGTTGCTGAATTCACAACGGTACAGTCCCTGTAATGTGATGTTCTCAAACAAGGGACTGCTCCTTGGCTTACCACAAAACATCTAAGGATAAAGAAAGATTGCTACATGCCCAGTGACTGAGGACTTAGCAATAACGGGAAAGAACTAATTGCATCGTACAGTTCATTAGCCTCTCCTCCAAGATAGATTGATTTCTCAGTTTACTTGGTGCATTATAAACTCTAATTGTTTAGTGGATCACTGGACTCTGGACTGCTACTCAGAGGGAGTCAAATCATTACTCAGCATGGCAAGAGCTTCTCTTAGCTTATGGGAGGTGCCCAGTGAAGCTAGGTAGGGTTTGTCTTTTCCACCCAGTAATGGATAGCTGATTTCTAGAGTCCGATTACAGCCTTAAGCCCAACGTCAAACTTCAGTTTCAAACCTTAAGATCTTAATCCTCTGGAAAAAGCACTTACGATTATCAATTAACAAAGTGTAATTGACAAAGTGCTTTACTTAGGTGTAAATAGATTTTTCTCTGAACTATTGTCATGGCTACTTTTCATTCTCCTTTTATGAATATAGATACTGGTAAAATGCATTAGCTTGAATTTATAATTATGTTTCTCCTCACAATAAAGACAGAATTGCATGGGTCTTAGACATATCACACAATATACCTGAGAATTCTTTATTTTATATCCTATAATAGAGATGAGCCATTGTAAATAATAGATATTTACAAAAACAAAGTCACAACAGTAGGATCCCTGTACATAAATATTTTGTGTAACCATTTGGGATTTGAGATATTATTTTGTTTTGAAATTTTAATTTCTATTTTTTGTTAAATGATGTTTTCCTATACTATAAATGTCTTTGTATATATAAATGCCTGTGTTTTTGATCTCTCTCTCTCTCTCTCTCTCTCTCTCTCTCTCTCTCTCTCTCTCTCTCTCCCTCCCTCCCTCCCTCCCTCTGTCCCTCCCTCTCTCCCTCTCTCCCTCCCTTCCTCCCTCTCTGTCCTTGCTAAATCTATTGACTTTTTAAATTAACCACATTCTCTATAACCAGTACAGACTATCCCTTTTATTTATTCTCAGCACAAATGCTTTCCTTGATCCCCTCCTGTCTTGTTCACACCCACCTCCCAGACAATTTGTAAATACTAGATTCATCTACTCTTCTGAATAGAGTTAACCTCACAACCTTAGTGGACCAACACTGACCTCTTGTGTATTTACTTTCCATAATTATCACTATTCTCTTAAAACATAGATGTATTATAAAAATAAAGGTAATTTACATGGGGATTCCAGCTTCTTGTTTAAACACAGCTTGATTTCAAAATAAGAGGAAAAAAACAGAAAATATCCTATTTGCACACACACATGCATGTGTGCATCTCTCTCTCTCTCTCTCTCTCTCTCTCTCTCTCTCTCTCTCCCCCCTTTGAGTGTCTCTGTGTGTGTGTGTTTTGTTAGGAATCAAAATCAAGCCTTTCACATGTAATCAAGTGCTCTACCATCTAGACACACCTCCAAATAATTAAGCCTAATTTATAATTTTAAAGTTACTTCAGAGTAATGATCTTAGCCAACACTCTCATTTTCCCCATCAACTCTGGGCTTAGTAGGCTGTGTTTCAAAACATGTACATGGATCAAACACACAATCAGTGTTTATATCTGTTCCCTTCTTATCCTTATTACTTCTGGAATCCATTTCATTATTTCCTGGAGTAAATATCCTGTGACCATCAATTCAACTTCTGTAGCATACACTATTGTTCCTCTGCTTGGAATTCTATATTAATTTGAAATTAATCTACATTTATAGCATAGGTATTCAATCATAAGACTTGGCACTTAGAACAGGTAATGTCTTTCAAAGATATTACAAAGCTTTGAATATACTGAGTCTTGTGTGGAATTAAATTTTATTTAAACTCTGATGTACCAATTGATTTTGGAGAGGAGTTTTGCCCAAAAATATTTCACATAAAATATATTGCTAGTATTTGGAACATAATTCAAAATACTATTATTTATATTAGTGTTTTATTATAATAGTATTATTTATATTTACAATATATAGCAATAATAGTTTAAAAGAGGCATGAGCACATCCATTTATGTCATTAGTAAAAGTCAGAAAATACCTTGCGGGATTCATTTTTCCTTTCCACCATGTGAATCTCAGTGATCATTCCCATGATGTCAAGCTAGGCAGAGAGTAACTTTGCCCTCTGAGCTCTCTCTCTGGCCTTGTCACAAATAATTATCAATACTAATACTGGTTTATACTATGGAAGTATAAAAGACTTCATGAAAATGTTGATTTCTCACTTAGCATGATGAAGATAAAGTAGAGGTGGCATTTGGTACATTGATTTTTGGAATCAAAACGAGCAGAGGGAATAGAATAATGAGCGTTCACAATCCTTATGTTCAATATTTATCAGCACATGGTATATGGAATTTCATTTTATGTCATCTTTTTTCCATCATATTTTATTCATTGTTTTTAGATAACTTTCAGCTTATTGTTTTATCTGGACATTAGTATATTTTAGCTGTCAGATTGGATTTTTAGGTCATATGAATAGATAGGAATTTACCTTTGTACTATGAACTTAGACAACACACTATAGCTGCTGAGGCCAAGGAACCCAGAGGAGAACTTACTACTGCCCCTTTCCTAAGCCAGTATAATCTCTAACTGCACTCTCAATGTTAAACTTATACCAAGCAATAAGTGTAACCCTCCCCTCCCTCATCAAACTATTTTAAACAGACTGAGATCAGTATAAAAAGACATATGTACTCAAGATACAAAGAATAACTTACTGTGATGTTACCTCTCTTAGTAACATATTTACAACAAGTCTTTAAACCAAAGGCACAGAGACCATCAGTGAAGGAGGGAACAGAAATATGTTAAAAGCAACCTATCAGGGCATCTGTTGCATGACAGTCTCTTCAAAAAACAGGAGGGATACAAATGGAGCTGATAAGGCAGAGACATTGGATCAGGGAGAACTTGGAAGTAGGAATGATGGTAAATATGATCAAAACACATGGTATGAAAACCATCACAGAAATAAGAATATATATTACTCCAATTATTATTATTATTATTATTATCTTTACTCATTTTTTACAGACCAGTTATTATCTCCCTACCGCTCTGCCCTCATTTCATTCTTCCTCCCCTGCCTCCAAGAGGATGGCCACACCCACTCCATCCAACCCCACCAATCTCACCTCACTCCACTCCGCCCCACTCTACCCTGAAAGGCCTTTTCATCCCCTGTGGCCTCAAGTCTCTCGAGGGTTAGGTGTATCTTCTCTCACTGAGGCCAGACCAACCAGGCAATCCTCTGAAGTATATGTGTTGGGAGCCTCATACCAGCTTGTGTCTTCTGCCTGGTTGGTGGCTCAGTGTCTGAGAGATCTCAGGGGTCCAGGTTAGACGAGACTGCTGGTCTTCCTATGGAGTTACCCTCTTCCTCAGCTTCTTCCAGCCTTTCCCTAATTCAACCACAGGGGTACCAGACTTCAGTCCTTTGGTTGAGCATACTTACCTGCATCTGCCTAGGTCTGTCGGTCGCTTGTAAAAAAGAAAAGTTCCTAGGCGGTTCCAGTGTTTGACTAGTGCTGCGAACTACCTATCCAGATAGTCTTGTGTCTTGAATGAAATGTTCTTCATATCATCCTTTCTACATATGGTAGACATGACTTTTCAATATAATAAGACCAATCATCAAGAAGTAATTGTGTATCGGCAATTATCACCAACAATATGCTATGTAGCAGAATAGCTACTGGATATCTGTGACCATTTAAATGAAAAATTAAAAAATAAAAATTAAATTGATAAAGATTCAAAAGTTTAGTTGCCACACATAGCTGCTTATTAATGAACTGGGCAGTGCAGGTACGGAATGTTTCCATTACCTAGAAACACAGAAGTCTAATTTAACATTTAGATAGTGAACAGTCATTGAGGACGTGAATCTTTCAACAATGAAAGAATTTCAGAGAAATCAAATACAACAAGAAGACAAAACACATCTGAAAATAAGATATTTAAAAAACTCTACTTTCCTAAAAGGCTTTTTGTAGAAATGTTTATATTTGTAACATCTTAAAACTGTTATTAGCTGAATATATATATATGTATATATGTATATATGAAATATATATGTGAAATCTTAGGCAGCTATCAGAATAAATACATAGTTGGAGGTATTAAGTCTTTTAATTATCAATACACAATGAAAATTAAATAAAGCATGTAACAATGGGTATAACTATAAAAAACAGAATTTTGGAAGTAGTGAACCAAACAATAAAGCATATTAAAAAAATGTAAGGTCAACTAGGGAGATTCTTTTAGGCCTCTAGAGGGATGGGGAGGAGAACATTTTTCTGGGAAAGGGTGGGGAGCATGCCAGGAACTAAGCTAAATTTTTCCAGGGAGAAAGTATGAAAAGTTAATAAAATCAGACAGTGGCAATTAATGACATAGCATGATTAAAGTACAAAGTCTCTCAAAAGGTCCTATCTTTTGTAATCTTTGGTCTGAATTCCAAAAGTGTAAGTCAGGTAGCTAAAGGAAAGCAGAAGTAATGAAAAGAGAGTATTCTTTCTTTTTTAATACAGAAATTAAGAATAGCTTGTTCATCTTGGCATACGGAAGCAGCAAATGCAGGGAAGAGTGAAATACGGGAGTTTCACATGTATATGAGGCATCTGGGCTGCTGGGCTCTAGCCACACATTACTCAATAAACTGCTGCAACCCGCAACCGCAGAGCTCTGCTCCTGTGGGCAGCAGGCTGTTCATCAGTGAATGAATTAATTAATAGAGAATAATTGAGGATTAATATTTGCAACTTTTACGACTTAAAAGAATTTATCCAAGTAAAAAAAGTAGAAAAAGTTAATGACTGCAATTAGCCTGGATAATCTAAGGAACACAGAAAGCACACACACACACACACACACACACACACACGCACGCACACACACACACACACACACACACTCACACACACACATACACACACTCACACACACATACACACATGTAGAGAAAGGAGGGGGGAGGGAGGGAAGGAGGGAGAGAGAGAAAGAAACAAAGAGAGAGAAACACAAATAACTATCAAGGCAGACATCATTTTTACAACGGGCCTTTTGGAAGAGAGTGAGTCCAGACAAAAAATAATTTGTAATAAAGTTTTATTGGCAGGGTAGAGGACAGGGGAAATATTTTACTGGTTTACAGTGATTAAAATTTATGAGTTCATTTTTTTCACTGAGATTTTACTCATGTTATTGGTAGATCTCAGCAAGTATATGGGTGGATGTGATAATCTACTTTGGATTAAGACATTGATATTATTCCCAGTTTTATAGTTTCCTCCATAGACAATTAAGTAAAGGTAAGATACTATAACTAAAAAAATAATAACCTTGGAAGCATAGCTATGAAACACATATATCAAAGACACTACAATACATTGTTAAGGGAAGTATACTAATGCCTGCCCTCAGGTAATAACAATAGATAATCATAGGCAATAATAGGTAATTATAATAATAATAATTACTATATATAATTAATAATATGTGACTTGAAAATTCTAGATGAGAAAGTCAAACTAGACTAATAGGAAATTTAAATATGTTATTCAAATAGGATGGGATGAAGTGAATTCATAATTTAACTGTATCCAGGAGAAATGCTGAGCTAGAGATGACAAACTCAACATAGCAGTCACATGTATAATCCTATTAAGGGGTTTCTTCATAAAATAGTTGTGTTATTCTCTGGACACAGATAAGTATCTCCTTACATTTTTTCTGTTTCCTCACATATTTTGAACTTTCTTCTTTTACATTTTATAATAGAAACACCTTATCTTGTATCATCTTTTAAACTTAGCAAGTGTCATTGGTACTTGTTGATCAAAGCTGGATTATTTTTTAATTCAATGAAGGGTGGGTTATTTTGAGGAATGGTAATTAGGATGATAGCATATCTTGTCTTAGTCCAACATCCCCAACCCACACCTATGCAATAGCTGTTTTTTATAGGTTTGGGATTCTCTTAGGGCATTCAGTCCAGTATATATAACATACTTCCACATATCTGCTGAGGCTCAATGCTGAGGGTACACCAAAATGAATAAATACCTTTAGTTCCTTGGTGTAGACTCAGATGGAAACAAATACTGAACTGATATGATAAACAGTCCACCGACGACTTTAAAATCCAGATAATATGAAGAGATTTCAGAAAAAGAATGACTGATACCTGTGTCAACTGCTCTCATCCTGTCTTGCATTTTAGTAATATATGCTTGAAAATTCACAAGACTTGGCCTTTGGAGGAACAAATAATAGGCCTGGTTAAATAATATCAAATGTAGGGTATGATTTAGGATCCTATAATCATTAACAGAATCTGTTTCCAGGATATCTTTATTAATGTTATTAATTCTTTCCATTTAGACATTCCTTTGTATTATGCACTAAGGTTTTCATGAACATCATTATGAAATCATAAATACTCTTTAGGTGCTCTGTGGTAGAGAGCTTGCCTTCTGTGTGCAAGGCCTGTGATTTGATCTTCAGCATCTTAAAATAAGAGAAATAGAAGGGAGTTTGAAACCCAGCAAAGTCATCCATTTTGTCTTGAAGATGAGAAAATTGAGGACCAGAGTACCAATTTTAAGATCTGCATATAATGGTGTTTTTGATAAGGGTCCTTCCTAGTCCTACCTTATGTATAATTATTTCTGAAGTTGCCTCCTTATATTTATGAAGATACCACATAGCTGAACCTTTGCTTATAGATATTAAATTAATTAACCTGGATTCTTTCAAATGTAAGGATTGTGCTGGTGTACAGGCAGAGTATCCTGGTCTCTATTATTCAATGGCTAGTCTACCCATGTGAAAACATAGTAAGACATTTATTCTACTTTAAATTAATCCTGGAAGGAATGTGTTTTCATGGATGAGACCTTAATGTTTTTTCTGTGTGGAGTTGTTCTTCTTAGTAAATACTGATCACATATTCAGGAACAGTAATTTGGTCCTTTCTGGAATTCATGCCTAGTCTTAAACTATTATGAATGTACCATTGATAGATGACAAATATATAATAGTAATGTTTATTAAAGTATTTCATGAGCTGGTATACCGGGAGGTTGTTTCTAGTGGGTTTTTGAAATATCAGATATCATTCTTAAATCCTTATGATTCATCCTGGTTTGTTCTATTATCTTTATATTACTTCCAAAATATATTTCAAAATATGTTTGTTATCAGCTTTTTTTGTCTTAATATAGGATAATCCACTTTCTCTTCTTTTCTTCAGGTACATGAAAAAAATCTTGCACATTTAGAAATGTGACTGTATTGAATTGCATGGGTTTGATTTGCCAAAGCACACATTATCTTGAACATTTAGAGTGCGGTTAGAAGAGAGCGTGAGCTGTAAGGAAAGTGCTTTTGTGCGATGTCCACTTAACCAATAAATCTGTCATCACCAAATGGTCTCCGTTTCCTCCGAAATAAACAAATCACTTTTGAGTCCTTTGAAACAGGAGACTTCCAGGAAAACAAAAGTCACTTTTGCTACATCCTTCAAAATAACATTTTTCATAAGTGGATATGAGATTCAAGACCAGGAGTAGTGGGGTCTCTAAACCTAATACAAAGTCCAGAAGGCTGAGGAAGGGCAGTTATTCAGAAAACCCACAAACCTTGACTCACCAAAAGTGTGAGCATGAGCCAAGAAGGAAGCACTTAGGGAAAAGCTGTAAGAAGAAAGCTTGACATTTGGGAAACGGGGACTCAGAGTAGGACAGGATGGTGTTTTCAGGCTCTAGATGAATTAGCCGTGGGATAGCTTTGCCTTCATATTACTCCATATTATAATTTTGTTTTTTTAGGAAGTGGGCTTATAGCTCAGGCTTGCGTGTCTTCATACTTCACAGTCTTCTTTGTTTCAGGTGATCTTCATATGAGAACTTTAATAAGAAAACCAGTCATTACTGAATAGTCAGCAACAAGCATTGATTAAGATGGGGCTTCCTCCTATCTGCTAATATGTATGTTCTCAGAAATCCCGTATATATAATTTATCTTAATCGAAATAAAAGAATGCCCTTAAGGAAATCCCTGTGGATTCTAACTAGCAGTTTACAATGCTCCATTCACACCAAGACAAAATAACCAAATGTCTTCTGATCAAAGAAGATTGCAAAGTGAGTAAGATACAAAGGAAATGCACATTAAGAGGGAAATGGAAAGTGTATTTCTATACTGTGTTTAATTTTGACTATTTATCATAGTTGCTGTGTGTTGGCATCTGTGTGAGTGCACGGGTATCATAACATATGTGTGGAAGTCAGAAGATAACCTTGAGCAATAAATTCTCCTGTGTGGGTTTCAGAGATTGAGTTCCAGGCTCTAGACATTTTAATGGCAAGTGTTTGTGTCCTGTGATCCTTCTTACTAGCCTGCCAAATTAGCTATGAAAGGATTATCTTCGAGTATGTGGCCCTTGAGAAGCAACCCATATTCTAATAGATTTATCTGCATTCTTACACACACAGGCAGCACTGAGTGGACTCAGTGGGTTTTTAAAAAAAGCAAAATAAACAAACAAAAAACCTCCTTAAATTGGTGACATTGGAAGGCATAGCCAGGGAAGAGGAGGAGAAGGGGAGAGGGGTTGGCGGATACACACATTATATGCATGTATGAAACTCTCAAAAAAATACACTGTTAAATGACAGAGAAAACATTTTAACTTATCTTTCATTGTTATTAACATAATTATTAATGCAATTATTATTAGTTCATTAACACAATTAACTGTGAGTACTATTTAGTCTATCACAACAACAAAATAAAAAACAAATAAAACTGCTTAATAAATAAAAGTTTTATTTGAACTAAAAAGGTTTTCTATCTTAATCTTTAATAAATTTATTCAAAGTGAATATATTGAAAGAACCAAGGACTTAGCCATTTTCATTTTGCTGCTTAGGGACCAAGAGGAAGCTTTTTCCTAACACTTAATTTCTGTCTTGATTCCCTCCTGCATCTTGGTAGTCCTTCTATTTGGATGGCTAGTGCTATGCAATTGTTTCAGACTTTAAGTAATTTGTATACTAATTGTTTTCTTTCAAAGTCAAAGACTGGGAATATAACTTGTTTAATAAGGTGCTTGCCATGAGAACGTGAGTTTTATCCTCTAAACTCTCTCTCTCCCCCCCTCTCTCTACACACACACACACACACACACACACAAACAAACAAAACCCCACCCCACAAAACACAAAATCCCTGACCATGTTGTACTGGGAATCTCTAGGTAATCAGAAGTAGGTAAAGTTTAGAGTTCATTGGCAAGCCAACCTAGACTTCTTGGTTATTTCATGTCAGTGGGAAATCCTCTTATAAGTCAACAAACAAACACGTAAGTAGAAAAATAGTGAATAACACCTGAGAAATAACACCTGAGACACCTAAGATTCTTTGCTTTAGGTGCACACAAAATGTGCAAATTTATGCACACACAAACATATACACACACACACAAACACTATATATATGTATGTATATATATAATTATTGATCAATAGATAGAGGATAGACAGATTAGTGTTAGAGCACACTCTTACCATGAACAAGACTATTAGTTCCATCATCACCACCAAGAAAGCAAGGTAAATAAATATATTAGTTTAATACCATTAAAAATTACTTGTTGTGACTTCCATGAGAAGATTTGGCTGTAAGATGAGTCTGTATTTTCGAGTATAAATCTTCTTATTCGTCAATGAATGGTGATTATATTGTTATCAGAGTTAGTGATTATTCTTAACAACTTGTAGTGTGTGTCTACAAAAGACCAGTAATTTTGAGTGTTTTTAGACAATAGGAAAGGTAACATTCTAGATTAGTAGCTGAAATACAAATGTGTGAGAATGAACACTACATCAGTGTACATGAAACATAAGCTGTTTATATGCCTCAATTTTCTCATCCTATTCCTCAATTATCTCCTAAGAGAGATTGGGGCCTTTGAATTCTGGGGCATCTGTTATTATGTTATTGATAATGCCTTATAGTTAGCAGACAGAACATGGAATATGCATTATTTGCTGAGTTATTACTTTTTATTACAGAAGTCTTAACTGGTTTAAAGGATTTGTGCTTTTAAATTTTTACATGCAAAGCATTCAGCTGTAAATCTTTTGCAGTGATTTCATTCTGTATAAATCTCTGGAAGAAATACAAATAAATCACCCAGAGTACTCTCAGTCACTGCACAGTGTGGGTATTAAAGAGGATGTGGAAAAACTTTGGAAGAATGAAGGCCTGCTCCATTGTTGAAAGCCAAAAATATCAAAGTTTGAGTTATAACACTATGGAAACTGAAATTCTGATGATTCCTATAGGGGATTAATGCATTTCTCAAGCGTGAAAAATTACATTGCTTGGAAATTATAAAATGTATCTAATTTTCACAGTATGCTTGCCTTCATTCCTGTATTTTAAATTTAGTATCACTCAAGGTTCTGGTCTTCTAGTATCTATAATCTCACTTGAGAGCAAAACCCCTGATAATGACATTCACGTTGTTATAGTAGTTTAGTGTATGAAATCTTGATTATATAAATTTTGCTTTTATTATTTTCAGTTGTGTGTGTGTCCCTGAGTGTGTATGTGTTTGTATGTATGTGTTTGTATGTGTACATGTGTGTATGTGTGCCAATGTGCCCATGTGTCCCTGTGTCTCTTTGTAAGTGCACGTGTATGCGTCTCTCTCTCTCTCTCTCTCTCTCTCTCTCTCTCTCTCTCTCTCTCTCTCTCTCTCTGTGTGTGTGTGTGTGTGTGTGTGTGTATACACATTTGGCTACAGGGCTACAGGTGTTGATGTCTCCACAGCAGAAGTTTCAGTCAGTTATGAACCACTATAGAGAACAATTTAGGGAAAGTTGAGAATAAAGCATGGATCAACTGGAAGAACAGTTTTTACTCTTCACTGCTGAGCTCTTTTCTAAAATTGTTTTGTGTTTATTTCTTTACATCCTTAATTACTTTTATTTTAGAAAAAACGAATTAGTGAAAATCAATGAAATTCATATACATCCTTATTGAGTATCACATATTATATTATTATTGACTCCTTTCATAATGATTTCAAAAAGACTATATTTATAATTATTAAAACATTGATTGATCATCAATTGATTTTCCTACTTAAATGTTGACTAGAATGCAAATAGAAGCAATAGTTTTGATTTAACAATTTAAAATTCTTTAACTAACATCAATAAAGTATAACCAGCCTTTTACACTGGGTGGCGTGAAGGGAAATAATGTACCTTTCCTTCTAATACCAAGACTGTTGGTTGTCAGGCTGAAAATAAAGTTATTAACTTTACATGGTTTCATAAAATAAGAAACCACCTATGCTTCTGCTGCTGCTGTTGTTGTTGTTGTTATTATTATTATTAATTTGCTCTTCTTTTTTAACTTGACTCTTGTAAAAACCATGTATTCATGCTAGATGATTATAAAAATATGCTGATGGTAACACTGATATTTCTTTACACCAGACTTCCACTGCTTCGAGAACTTGCTAACTAGCTCAAGTGGATAAAATGGCTGCAGTGATGTCAAGCTTAGTATAGACTTGCATCTTGTGGTATTAGCTTCTCCCAACAAATGACATATTTGTGGCTATAGAACTTACCTGATCATCACTAGACAGTTGAGGTATCCTTTGTAAACAAATGGAATTATGTGTGTTTGTCTTACCATAAACAGAAAACAAATTTAAGGTTGTCAATTTCTAGGTGACAAATTATATTTCAGGATAATAAAAGTGATTTATCAACCATTATGATTTGAATGTGATCACTGTAATACATATTTTTGTTCCTTACATTTAGGGCAATGACTGGTAAACAGTTTTTATGCAATTATTTGTTAAAGCATGAGATAAATAACTGAATATCTGTGAAAAGAGAAGGAAGTGTTTATTGTGGCCTAATTTTGAAATCAACTTGAAAAAATTTACTTTCTAGTGTTTCAATTGTTAGTATAAAAATTTAACATCCTTTGGAATTTTGCATATATATACATATGTAAATATATACATAAATATGTACATATATATGTGTATTTACATATATATTATGTGCATTTGAAAAAATTGCAGTTTATTTCATTTTATCTTAGTGCCAACCCCTATATTTAGAATAAATACATATGGTCTCTTGAAAAGACAATCCCAATATTATGGTTTATATATCCTAGGTATATATTTAAAGGAATTGTGAAGGCAGTGATATTATTATCTGGAGGCATAATGATATGAAAACAATGATAAGCTTCTCCAGACTTGACTCATGCTGATAGACTGAAACCATCTGTGACTTCTAATTAACAGTGATATTCAAAACTGTTTTAATATACCTACTTAAAGAGATATTGCAGGAGTACCAAAAAAAGACACTGAATTTTCAGCAAATGACCACATAATAAAATAATGATTATTTTATAAAAGTGGGAAAGAGAATAGGAAACAAGAGAAAATGAAAGGTACAATTATGTTCCCTCATAGAAGTACGAACAGCATGTTAATGGAGTAAAATTCTCACTGAGAGATAAGGTAGTCAGTCTTGATTAAGACATAGACCAGACAAGAAAATTACGTTAAATACAATGGTATACAAGTTGACAGTAAAAAGATGGAAGGATAAATATGCACGTATGGCAAGTAAGCTTCAGGCTTTTGGAGGTGCTGTGGCTGAGTTAGTTGTCTGAATCCCTAAGTTAGGCTGCAGGTATAATTTTCTTATTGCCCAGTCCTGTCTTCTTACTGTGTAGTCAATACATTTTTTTCATGCATGTTAACTTCAAGGAAAGAAGACAGCCATATTTAATACAGATAATATAGTAATATAGATTTCATAGATTTTAGAGTTTAGTAATGTAGATTTCATAAAGTAATATAGATTTCAGGGAAAAATTATGAGAGACAAAAATAGCATTCCATAACAATGAAAACCACCCAGAAAATGAAACTAATTTAAATTTATCTTAAATTCATCTAGTGCTTCCAGGAATTCCAAATCATACTGACAGAACTTAAAGGAGAGATACTTAACTAGAACAGAAGTTTTAAAAAATAATTTTCTCAATAATTGACCAAAACTTGTTGGTCAAAAACTAGAAAGTATGTAAAAAAAGGGGGCCTTAAACCAAGAAGTTATGGATTTTCACCCAAAAGGAGAAAAACAATAGAGTTGACAATAGGAAAACAGCAGATAAAATAAATGAAATAAAATATTAATATTCACTAATAAGATGGATATTTCATAAAAATAACAGTGAAGTCTCAAATCCCATAGGAATTAGGGCTACATATTATACAGACAGCACAGTAGCAAGGAGAAATACTGTGGATTACTGCATAAAGGTAACAGTCAAAGCAGATACATCCATCAATTTGTTAAAAGTGTGTGTAACAAGCTGGGCGGTGGTGGCGCACGCCTGTAATCCCAGCACTTGGGAGGCAGAGGCAGGCGGATTTCTGAGTTCGAGGCCAGCCTGGTCTACAGAGTGAGTTCCAGGACAGCCAGGGCTACACAGAGAAACCCTGTCTCAAAAAAAAAAAAATCCAAAAAAAAAAAAGTGTGTGTAACACAATTCATGTACTATAAAAAAAGATATCTAGCAACTGTTAATCTATAAAAAAATTAAATTTCAGGGTTGTTTTGATATACATTTCCCTGATGATTAAGGATGTTGAACATTTCTTTAGGTGCTTTTCAGCCATTTGGTATACCTCAGTTGAGAATTCTTTGTTTAGTTCTGTTCCCCATTTTTTTAAATAGGGTTATTTGGTTCATGGGAGTCTAACTTCTTGAGTTCTCTGTATATATTGGATATTAGCCCTCTGTTGGATGTAGGGTTGGTAAAAATCCCAATATATTGTTTGTCATTTTGTTCTATTGGCAGTGTCCTTTGCCTTACAAAAGGTTTGCAATTTTATGAGGTCCCATTTGTCTATTGTTGGTCTTAGAGCATAAGCCATTGGTGTTCTGGTCAGGAAATATTCCACTGTGTCCATGTGCTTGAGGCTCTTCCCCACTTTCTTTTCTGTAAGTTTCATTATATCTGGTTTTATGTGGAGATTATTGATCCAGTTGGACTTGAGCCTTGAACAAAGAGATAAGAATGGATCGATTTGCATTTTTCTACATGCTGACCAAGAGTTGAACCAGCATCATTTGTTGAAAATGCTGTCTTTTCCCACTGGATGGTTTAAGCTCCTTTGCCAAAGATCAAGTGACCACAGGTTTGTGCGTTCATTTTTGAGTCTTCAATTCTGTTCCATTGATCTATTTACCTATCTCTGTACAAATACCATGCAGTTTTTATCACTACTGCTCTGTAATACAGCTTGATGTCAGGGATGGTGACTCCCCCAGAAGTTCTTTTATCGTTGAGAATAGTTTTTGCTATCCTGGGTTTTATTTTTTTGTTATTCCAAATGAATTTGCAAATTGCTCATTTTAACTCTATGAAGAATTGAGTTGGAATTTTGATGGAGATTGCATTTGAATCTGTAGATTGCTTTTGGTCAGAAGGTCATTTTTACTCTATTAATACTGCCAATCCATGAGCATAGGAGATCTTTCCATTTTCTGAGATCTTCTATTTCTTTCTTCAGAGACTTGAAGTTCTTGCCATACAAATCTTCCACGTGCGTGCTTAGATTCCACTTCACACCAGTCAGAATGGCTAAGATCAAAAACTCAGGTGACATCACATGTTTATGAGAATGTGGAGAAAAAGAAACACTTCTCCATCATTGGTGGAATTGCAAGCTAGTACACCCACTGTGGAAATCAGTTTGGAGGTTCCTCAGAAACTTGGACAGAGTACTACTTGAGGACCCAGCTATACCACTTTTGGACATATATCCAAAAGATGCTCCAACACATAACAAGGACACATGCTCCACTATGTTCATAGCAGCCTTGTTTTTAATAGCCAGAAAGTGGAAATAACCCAGATGCCATTCAATAAAGGAATGGATACAGAAAATGGGTTACATTTACACAATGGTATACTACTCAGCTATTAAAAACAATGACTTCATGAAATTCTTAGGGTAATGGATGAAATTAGGAAATATCATCCTGAGGGAGGTAACTCAGTCACAAAAGAACACACATGGTATGCACTCATTGATAAGTGGATATTAGCTCAAAAATCTCAGAATACACAAGATGCAACTCACAGATCACATGAAGATCAAAAAAGGACCCCAAAGTGTGGATGCTTTAGTCTTTATAAGGGGGGGGACAAAATCCTCAAGGGAGGAAATACTGAGACAAAGTATAGAGCAGAGACTGGAGGAAAGGCCATTCAGAGACTGCCCCAATTGAGCATCAACCCTATATACACACACCATCCATTGTGGATGCCAAGAAGTGTTTGCTGATAGGAGCCTGATATTAGTTGTCTCCTGAGAAGCTCTGCCAGAGCCTGACCAAAACAGAGGTAGATTCTCTCAGCCAACCATTGGACTGAGCTCAGGGTCTCCAGTGGGGCAATTAGAGAAAGGACTGAAGAAGCTGAAGGGGTTTGCATCTCATAGGAAGAATAAGAATATCAACCAACCAGTTCCCCACACCCAGAGATACCAGGGACTAAACCACCAACCAAAAAGTACACATGCAGGGACATAGGGATCAACCAGCATATGTAGGAGAGGATGGCCTGACTGGACATCAATGGGAGGAGAGGCTTTTGGTCCTGGGAAGGCTCAATGCCCCAGTGTAGGGGAATGCCAGGGCTGGGGGAGGAGCACGCTCATAGAAGCAGGGAAAGGGAGGAAGGGATGGGGATTTCAGGAGCACAAACTGCGAACAGGGATAATATTTGCATGCAAAGGAATAAAATATCCAATAAAAAAGGAAACTGAATTTTTGATTTAGTAAATTCCAGATGAGAAATCAATATAACCCACAATGCTTTTTTGAAAATTCCACCAAATGTAAGGCTTGAGTGGTTGGTTATACATAACAAATATATCAAAAAAATATCAGAGTAGATGATTTACAAACCACTTGCTTTTTATTATAAAACTTATATATATATTTAATATATATTCTCTACATTTCAAATGATTTCCATTTTTCACTTTCATAAACATGGTGTTACCTAGATATTGAAAACACACATCTGTTTTACAGAAAAGAAAAAATAATACATCAGATAGTTCAATTGAGTAACAGATTTAGAACAAGGTTATATAATTAAGGCTTGCTAGAATGGTTCAATACTTAGAAACCTACACAATCTATTCTACTAAAACAGGACTGTACCAATAACTGCAGAACAACTATTTGACAAGCTCATATGAACATTCATGCAACCAGCCCCAGAAAACTGAGAATTAAAGGGAAGCCATTCAACCTGTGAGGACTATTTCCAAAAGGGCTGTTTAGTGAGAGAAGACTCAATGGTTCCCCAACAAGGAACAGAGAAGTATTTTTTACTTCTGAGGTCTTATTTAAAAATGGAAGTGCATATTTATCAGGCTGAGAACAAAATAAGGTTGTTTAAATTACTTGAGTTTATAGAAAACATGTTGCAATTTATCTTCTATATGCCATACCTTAAAAATGTTGCAAATTATGATGCAAGAACATTCAGAATATATGAACAATTAAAGAATAATTTTATACTTTGTGACATAATTCTAAAGAAGTATTCTAAGAGTGGCCAATAAAGTAGACATAGCAAGCTCATTTCATAGTTTCTTTTAAAAAGTAAAATTTTTCTCAAGTGTTACATTATATCTTAGAGAATGGAACTTCCTGCAGCCCATGATGGAACACAAAAGTATATGGGTGAGTCTTGCAGAATTAAAAAGAATACAGGTCTCTAAAAGTTATGCCATTCATAATTACCTTAAAATATATAATGAAATATTTCAGTAAATTTAAATTAGCTTCATTTCTTTCAGCCAGATATTGCATTTCTGAAAGTGGCAATGTACAATACCTGAGGAGAAAAGAGACCTTCAATTTTTACACAGCTATAAATTTAGCAAGCTACAATGACTACCAGACAGGCAAAATAAATTCACCTCTATCATAGTGGCATGAATATTATGATGGTAGCCAATATTTTTTCTGATTGTTGTAGCCAGAAATGTATAAAAACAATCCACACTATTGATGGCACAACAGTGGCCTGTTCTCATTTCATAGAGACTATGACCCAAAGCTGAAATCTCTCCACCCAGTTCACTAAGTTCCCATCTGCAGGTCACCTCCATGCCAACCCCACACTTCCAATTTCCACTGTACCTTTTCTCTCTGGAAACCAGTTGAGTCACCGTGTGAAGAAAAACACCACACATACTTAGTTCAGAAACAGAAGGCCTGATACACAATTGCAACCTATGCTTCCAACTTTTATGTAGGCTACAAACCTTTGGCATGACATGTCATAGACCCCAGGAAAGAACCTACTACTGTTACCATTCTCAATGGACATAGTGTTAAATAGACATCTAAAGAGTTATCTTTACACCCATAAACTAGTGCATTTCTCATATCTCATTAGAGAAGCTTCTTTTTGTAGCAGTTGTTGATTAGCAAATAAATCCACACAACTAATCAATGCACAGAGAATGAAAGACTGCATAATGCTCAGAAATAATGAGATCTACATAGCACATTCCCTGCTCCCAGGGCTCATGGATCATTGTGGAAGAGGGTGCAAGGATATTATAGGAGTCAGAGAGGTGATGACTACAACACAATAGTGTTTTCTGGATATAATATGACAGCTGCATATATGAACTCACACTAGGTTTTCATGGCATATATAGGACAAATGCCAGCTCAAGACACATGAAATCTCAAAATCAAAGCATGATGTTATAAAGTTCTATTCCTAGCTGAGAAGAGTTGATAATAGACAGTTGTGCAGTAGAAGAGAGTGAGCTTTTACTAGGGTGTTGTCCTTAGAGGGTGTAACACTCCATTGGATGGTCACACCCCAGAGTGCACAGCCAACACTAATTGCACTGACGGGATGATTTTAAAATGAAGTACCCAAAAATGAAGTCACAAAATTGAAGTATATGAAATCATTTGGGAACAGGGGTTGATATGATCAAAATATAATATGCAAAATTCTCAATGATTTAATAAAATGCATATTAAATGGATCAGGGCTCATTTATGAGCTTATTCATAGGTGTGACCTTTATATTGTTTAGAATTTTCTTTACTTCCTTCTTACCTATCTTCCTTTTTTCTTCCTTCCTTCTTTTGCTTTCTTCTTTCCTTTTTTTTGAAACATTTCAATATTTTCCCCACATGATATATATCCTCCTGCCTCCACATCTCAATTCTGGTTTTAAGGTATATGCCTTAATCCCATGCACTCTTTCATTTACAAACACATCATCCAACACAGTTTCTGGAATAGCAGATCAAAATCTCTAATTTCTTATGTATAAGCTAGCTTACTGAATTATTTTAGTAGTGATACAATTAGTTGCTTCTGTGTCAGAACTGTTTGTACTCTAATGGTAAATTAGATAACCTCTGACAGTTAAACTGGTTAGCCTTTAATGCTATGTAGTCATGAAAAGTAATGTCCTTTAGTGGTTTTGGTGAATCCCTGTGGTGTATTTGTTTAAATTTTGATCAATGGTAGATTATACCTAGAGTTAAGACTGCAATGATATTATAATTTTTTTATTTGAGCTGAGTATTTGCTCCTTTTCTCACAAAGAAATCTTTTGCAAACTCATATCATTTTTTAAAAATGATTTGGTCTTCCTTCATTCCTTGAATGAATTACTGTAGTTACAAATTATAGATTACTTCCTTCTATAACTTTCTTTAAACAGGAGAATTTCTCAGAAAATTTTTTTAGCAGTAGTGAGGAAAAGGCTATCATAGTTCATTTATAAACAGCATTATTGAGAATTCATAGGGTGTTCAGTCAGATTTCCATTAGTGCAAAAAATGCATTACAAATGTAACTTATAGAACAGAAAGACTTGCTTCAGCTCAGAACTTCAGAGGTTTTAATTTTAGGATAGCTTTGCTTGGTTGCCTTTGAGTATGTGTGAGGTCAAACTATCAAGGTGGAAGTACATGATAGAGGAGTCATAGTTACCTCATAGTAGTTGTGAAATAAGAGGAAGAAAAGCCAAGGTCTCATCCATATCTCCTCAGGAGTACAGTCATGGCACATAATTCAACCACAGTAATATTAAAGTTATTATATATATATATATATATATATATACACATCTTTCTAATTATATCTGTTTTCATCAGTATATAATACTGCTCAGTCTATATAGTGTTATTTGTATGTATGTTTTCAATGCTCATCATTTGGTATTTTATATCCAACTGGCGTACTCTTCCTTGAGGAATATTATTTCTCCTTCTCTCAGGATTCCTTAATTGCCTGTAGTTCCTTGTCTAAGGTTCAGGTTGAGCTTCCCTACTTCCATATTACCATATCTAGATGTGTCTATCCTTACTCAGGTCTTGTTTTGGCAGCCATGCAAGTAATGTGTGCAATTTCTCTGATATTTATAGGAGACACATTCTTACAGCTAACTTCCTGATTCTTTGGTTCATACAATAGTTTTTGCTTCTTCCAAAAAAATACCGGAGACTTACCTTTAGGAGCTGTGTGTAGAACAGTTGTGACTCCGTTCTACAAGTTTCAACTTGTAGTGACTCCATTCTGTTCTACAAGTTGTCATTTTATCAACTTTGGTTTTCTGTATTGGTTAATATTACAAAGAGATGTTTTCTTCAGAAAAGGCAAGCACTATACACATCTGGCTAGACTCTGGAGAGGATATGAAGCTGTTTTGTTTTGTTTTGTTTTGTTTTGTTTTGTTTTGAGACTTGGTCTCAGGTAAACCACACTTGTCTTTTACTTACTACTTAGCTGAAGCTAACTTTGAACTGCTGATCCCTTTGCCTATAATTCCCAACATGCTGGGATTACAAATATACATCTCCACACTTTATTTATTTGGTGCTGGGGGCCAAACCCAGAGCCTAGTTCTTGCTAGGAAAACTCTTCCAATTGAGTTACGTGACCTACAGTTCTCATAACATCTATCATGAATTCACGTTTTGTCTGAACTTTTTTTTTACTGCTTTGATTTTCCATGTCTGTTTCTTCAGCTATTATTGTATTTATTTTTACCTATTGCCTTTTCCCAAGAGCATTACTTTTAGAAACTTCATTACTAAGTGAGTGCTGTATTGCTGTTTCCTGAGGATTATCATAATAACTTGCTTTATAAGTATTCAACAAACATTTGTTGAGTGGAGTTCACATGGCTATGAATCTTGTAAATTATGACTTGTATTAGATTAGGAAAATTTCAGAATAAGCACAGCCTATGGAGAACTCCATATTTTGAAGGAAAAATAAAAAGGAAACTGGGAACGAGGACGTTGCATAGTTTTCAGAGTTGTAGGAGGGCCCCTGGAACCCTGATAGCGGATATCTTTGCAAGTGGACAACTTAATTTCATGTAAATCAGCTGTGATTAATCATTTAGAGAGTGAAACATTTCTGCTCCTATTTTATAGCTGCACTGGCAAGTGGGTGCCAGAGGAAGAGGGAATTCCCTGGGTAACTAGACTCCAACCTCAAGCCTCTTTACTTCCTCTGGGTGATTAATTATGTTGCAAGGTTCTTAACAAAGAAGCCTTGATTCAGATCCCAAGGCACTGGAGTATTACTGCTGTGGTGCTTTCCTTACGTCCTAGTTCAATGACATTTTTTTGCAAAGCTGGTTCCTATTTCTGGCAGTAACTCTTCAGCTCTGGAACTTTAATTCCAGCCAAAATAAACTATTGTCTCAGGTCTGTATTTCTCCTGAAGCACCATGGCATTTTTATGGAATGTGGAGACAGTTTTATGTAAGACTTTAATGACAACAATGAAGGGCCTGGATCTTATCCTCTGGCCTACTGGCCTTTCCTCTATATCCAGGAGTGATGATACAGCTTCAAAAAGAAACATCTTAACTCTTCCAGACACAGAACCACATTTGTATATGGTGTGAGTTTTTTTGTTTCATTATGTTTTGTTTTGTTTTATTTTCTCATCAGCAACAGCAAAGAACTATTTTCTATGGCAACTGGTTGTATTTCAAAAAGGAGAAAGGCTTCTTTTTTTCCTTCATGTCTATTCTGCATGTCTCAGAAATCATCTTTAAAATATTTTAATAAAATTTTGTTTTTAGGCAGTTGGGTTTTAGTTGTAGACACATCATGTTTTGCTGCCTCAGAGAAATGAATATTATTGCATCTCTTGGATACTTGCTTATATTTTCAGATTTTCAACAAGTACTTATTTAATATAAAGAAAAATGCATGCCATCAGGATGAATTTCAATTGGCATGGAACTGTTTCTACGCTCTTTAGTTTAACAGCTTAATATTTAGTATTTTAAAGTCTAGATTTTCTTACGAAGTGATCTAGTAAACAAAGTTCTTTTGCCACTGTTATGTTTCTATTATATTGATTTTCATTGCAATCTGAAAATTTAAAAGTATAATAGACTTCTGAAGCCATTTGTTTATAGGAAAATGATCTAAGGCATGTGTGATATTAAAAAATGCTATTTTTCATTATGCCCCATTTTAAGTGAACTCTTATCTCATTAATTATCTTTTAAAGTGAGGAATTTATTATAACATGTTTAGAAAGATGCGAGTAATTTTCTTTATTATTTGTTGTTGTTTTTCACAAATTACAACCCTGTTTCAGTTTTATGGCCTTGCCACAGGAATGTAATGACCATTCCAGAAGCTCTACTTTTGTCTTTATAAAATTGAGACTTGCCACTTCACATTTTAGAGCCTATATTCCATCTCTTCAGAATGTCTATGCTAATTCACAGTATTGCTGAGGAAAGGCTATCACATAAATGGCATAAGAAAGAAATTGGAATATCAAAATAGGGACATTTATAATATAAGAAAATTAGTCATGCTGATTGAGGCAAACTATATGAACCATTCTCTGGCTATATGTTTGTGAGCATCTTTTACTCAATATGCAAGGCGTAAAGACTTTGTCTGCTACTGTGATGTTGAGTTTATGGGCAAACAGATATGGCTTAGTGAGCAAGGACAGTATTCTTCCAACATCCATTTTCAACATTTGAGCAACATAGATTTGTGAGAATTGTATTTGACAACCTTACAAAAGAAAAATCAAACTGCTAGAGTATAACACTTAATCAATTATATTAATCTTAAAGCAAAACTCAGTTATTTCTTGCTGAATCATTGAAACATCAAAGCTTATTGTAACAATCAAGTGTTATTTCTCAACATCATGAGAAATTTAAACTTTATTATGCTTTAAAATAATACCACAAAATAATATAATGTAATATAATATAATCAATTCATAGTATTGATTTTCAACATGTACAGTCTTTGATATGAGTTTATGTAATATGTGAATAATGTGTATACAACTTACATATTATTACATATGCTGACATGATATTTTAAAACCATCAACATAGAGCATTGAATATAGCAACATGTGATTAAGGAGATATTACCTAAAGGGATAGAAATGAGAAATGTGCCCCTAATTCATTCATAATTTTTATGTTCTGGATATTACTTTTCTGATTTAAATTTTAAATCCATACTTCAGAAAATATCCTCAAATTTGTGATATAATTTTTATTATAAATTCTAGAAAATTCCTTCTCACTGAAAAAGCATCTCACATACTCATATATCTGATTTTAATAAGACATTGTCATGTTGTCTTATAGTTAGCATATGTTAGAGAACATATAAACTGATATTGGTAAGAATTAAAATAAGATATGATATTATTAGAATACTAGAATTTTAACATTATAGACTTTACTAAATTTTGAAATACTTTATCAAACAACTTGAAGTTTTTTTTTATGTTATAAAAGAGATTCTTAGTCTGTGGACAAACTATACATTCCAGAGTGTAAAAAAAGATACGTGTGTTTGTATGTGTGTGTGTGTGTGTGTGTGTGTGTGTGTAAAAGAAATAATGGACATCCTTCATAAATTGAGGTTGAGAATAAAATGCAATTATATTCTTTACAAAATTTCTCAAAGAGATACTTAAATGATTCAAAGATAAAAATTTGAATTCATTTACAAGGATACTCATAATTAAGTCAAATACATAATTTGCAATTAAAAATACTATGAGACACTAGCAGAAAAAAACTTTTAATGCCAAATATACTATCATTTTGACTTGCATCTCTGTCACCACAAAGATGGGTAATTAGTTTTTTTTTTTTTTGTTATTATATTGATGTGAGCATTAGCCATAACACATTTTAGGTTGGAATACATTGTGATGAACATGGACTTACTGAAACAGCCCATTGATTTTAGAGTTATAGATCTGTAAGATAGCAAGAAAATAGAGGAGCTTCCCTTCAGCACTACAAAAACATATACACAAGCACATATTTAAGGTGCATACTATAAAATGTTACACATTCCTCAGAATATATGGTTTGCCTTGAGTTTTTAAAATTTGTAAGATAGTTGTTAGAGGTCAGGAATTTGAATTTTTGACACAGGTAGTGAAGACATATTCCTTGAGAAACCCTTTCTTTGATCACAGCCCTCAACAAATTAAGAGATTAAGTTATCTTGATACACTGTACGTTTGGTAAATAAGCCCAATGTACAAAAGTTTGAAGCAACATAATTTTAATATCTATCTTAAACGAAATAGTTGCAGCTACTTGTTGAAATTTTTGGTATGAGATTATATTTATTGATCAAAGGTGGTTCATATATTTATTGATCAATGGGTGGTTCTTTCCTTGGAAATACCTATGACAAAAATGGGAACAAAGTGCTTATATGTGAGCAATTGCACAACTTAAGCACTGGAAGAACTTAAGGCATTTTATATGTTGTATAAGGATTAAAAAATTGGTTTTCCTACTTATAGCAATTTCTAGCACTGTTCTTCACATTGGCATCAACACCACCATGCTGTGTCCGCCAAATTTTTAAGAACTGATTATCTGATCAACAGAGCAAAAATGGAGTAGTAGATGAGAATGCCATTATTTATATAGCACTCTAGAGGACTCTTCAGTCACTAGGTTATTTCCTAAGGCAGTCAAGTACACATTCTTTTTCCTCTGTGCTTACACTTTTTCTTTCATCCCTAGCTGGGTTACTCATCATTAAGAGCACATATGTGTTCTAGGGTTTGGCTTGTGAAATACTCGCAATGCTGAGTTGGCAAGGAATAGTTAAGGGAGCTCTACAAACAAGTGGCTTGACTCTTACGACGTCTGAGGGACCCTTACTAGTTTGGTCACTTGTACTGGCTTACTGGTTTGGAATACCTTATGCTTACAAATGCCAGGTTTCACTAGTCAGAGGATGAACATTTTCCCTGCCTATAACCAAGCATGAAACATATTAAACTATGATTAAGTGATTCCAATATTTCACTGAAATTATTGAGACATTGATATTAAAACTTGGTAATGTATTTGATAACCAGAAAATACAATTGGTTCTATGTATCTGGACAGGAATTTGTTTCATGTATCTTGATAAAAAAAATAGAGTGAACTTGCCTAAACAAATATGAGAACAATATTTTTTGATATAAGATAAAATAGCATAATTCAAGATTTAAATTAATACATTTAAGTATATTCATAAGTATATTAATATATACTACACAAAACAGACTTAACAATTTTAATTTCATTTACATTAAAAACAAAACTTTCTACTTAGACTCAGAATTAGGCAATTTGTGCTTTGATTTTTGGCTCTTCTCTTTTGTAATAAAGTGTAAAAACTATACAATATCCAAGAAAATATGACTGGCAAAAGACACTTATGTATAAAAAATGACTGTTTTTGATTGGCAAAGAACTATAAAATAAAATCACCACATTTCCAAAATCAACTCCACACTTGATGATCAAGGGGACATTTCACTAAACAGTAGATAAGACAAAGCAGGTGATTCAAACAGTGTAGGGGAGTGCCCGGACTGGAAGAAAGGAGGAGGTGAGTGGGTGGAGGCAGGGGGAAGGGGGATGGGATGGGGGTTTCCAAAGGGAAGGCCTGGAAAGAGGAAACATTTGAAATGTAAATTAAGTATATCCAAGGAGGGGAAAAAGAGAAAATGTGTGGAAGAGAGAGTAACCAGAATACATTATGTGCTGGATGGAGTTATCTAAGAACTGAAAATAAAAAAAAAATTAAATTTGAAAAAAATAAAAATCTAATGAAAGCTATGGTAAATTTTTGGTTAATTAAATCTCACATACAGACATTTAAGTTTAATATTATTGGTAATTTGTGTATAACATTGAATGGATACCATGTATCATATATATGTTCTTTATATATCTCAATTTTTCTCTTTACAACACTCACTTGTGTGTTCTGTTGATGGAGAAACTTAATTTCATGTGACTTAACAGCCTTAAAAAATATACATTTTGAAGATAATCAGAGGACACATTCACACATAAAGTAAACATTGAGATAAATTTCACACATGTACATGTGATACTTACAGATAATTTTATTCCAGTATAAAATCACATATTCTGTGTCTGTAACAGCTCAGGTGTTACTATCAATGAATGGTTTAATATTTTACACCTCCTCTGATTCACAGTGTGATGTGATACTTATTGTCATTCCTGTATATATTTCTAACTCTATAAGATAATTAATTATATATATATATATATATATATATAGGTGTGTGTATAATCATACAACAGTTTTATATAAGATAGGCACACATACCTTGTTCTCAGACTGCATTTTGCATCAATATTTTATCTAAACAGTGCTTGATACAACTCAAAAGTGGCATCATTATCCTTATATACTTTTGGCTATAAAATGGAATAATAAAATTAATCTGTATGATTTCATGTACATGTATATATACACATATTCATATATTTATTTATAAATATATACAAATGCTAAAGTAAAAAAAGCTTTATTTTCTCCATCAATCCTTGGTAGGATAATTGAAAGTTCGATCCCTTCCCTATTCTTATACACTTGCTTCTGGGGTAAACTATGGTAAGCAGTAGTGTTCAGTAATGTTTTAAATAGATTTACACATTAGTTTTTTTAAAGCAAACGCCATTGAAGTTTTTCCAGCTATTGGTATGTATTTTGGAAGGAGATACTGGTGTTGACTGAAAGAATAACATTTGCATAAATTTGGTGTGGTTGAATAATTTTGTAATCCCAGCACTCAGGATACTGAGGAAGGAAGATAGTGACTTCAAGGCAATTATATGCTATAAAACAAAGTCAAGACCGACATGTAATACATAGTGATACTTTGTGTGAATAGAGGTATCACACACACACACACACACACACACACACACACACACACCACAGTTAGCAAAAGATTTTAAAATGCCTATCAAATTGAAGTTGTTGATTTTTTTTTTTCAAATTCTCCAATACTTTCAGCACAGCTGGCCATACTCTAAACAAATCCAAGTTTATATGTAACTGAGTCAAACCCAGGGAATTTTAAATGTACAAAGTCCTGCCTTTGAGCTAGACCCTTAGCTTCTGGTTTTATTTTGCTAAGCTTGTTTTTTTTTTCTATAATATATTTTGATCATATTTTTCCCTCCCATAATTCTTCTCATATCTTGTCCACCTCCCTCCACACCCTGTTTTGTCTCTCTGTGTGTCTCTCTCTTTGTTTCTCACTCCCTTTCTATTTTATCTCTGTCTCTGTCTCTCTTTGTCTCTCTCCCTCCTCCCCTCTCTTTCTCTCACACACAAAGAAACCAAAGCAACAAACAACAAAAATGAAAACAAAACAAAGATCAAGAACCAAATAATCACATCATAGAGGAACATCAAACATACAAGCAAAAGACAGATAAGACTAAAAATAAATAAATAAATAATTGAAAAAATAAAATAAACCCTGACAAAGAAACACAAAATGAAACAAAAAAATTCATGAAAATGTTATTGAATTCTTTTTATGTTGCAAACTACCTCTGCGCATTTGGGGCATGGGGTCTGCCCTGTATTAAGGCTTACACAAACAGTCACACTCCATTGAAAAAGATGATTCCCCCCTCACCTATAGCATCTTTGTTATGACTAGTATTCCCTGTCTACTTCCAGCTTCCCCCATTCACTGATATATATATATATATATATATATATATATATATATATATATATATATATATAGAGAGAGAGAGAGAGAGAGAGAGAGGGAGAGAAGGAAAGAGTCAGAGATGGAGACAGACAGAGAGAGAAACAGAGAGACAAAGAGAGAGACAGGGAGAGAAAGAGAAAGTGAGTTTGGCTAGAACTTGTGCTCATATATTGTAGGGATGGTCCACTTATTAAAGTCTAGGCTCAAACAAAACTAACTTTTAGAAAGCAATTACACTTAGTCAATGCTAACAGATTTTTATTTGTGTAAAAAGCATCCCCTTAATGTAAATTTTAAATGTTTAGAATTCATTAATTGAGAGAACCCTTTCACACACAGTATCAGCAGTTGAATATGATGCAGCTAAGCCTCCCAAAGACTGGTTATCTTTGTGCAGTAGAGCTGTGCTGAAGAAATGGTCACAGAGGATTTCATACCATTAGCAAAATGGAAACAAAGTTAATGTTGGCTGCAAGAGAGAGACCCTCAGCTTGCTTGCAATTAAAAGTAATATTTACCTTATTGCTTTTATGTATCATTTATTATCTTATACAATGTGACTTTGGTACTAGGACTTTAAAGCAAAATAAATATACAATTACATGGCTAGTAATTTTCCAATGATTGTTTTAGTGTATAAAATCACTATGAATGATTTATTTTCAACTCATACTTGTGAGAAAAATTGTGTACAAATAGTATTTTAAGAAAAACTGTGTATGTAGACTAGGATTACAAGTTCTATGTTAACTGCTTCTTTGAGTTTTAAAAAATTTATTGAAGAGTTTTACTCGAATATTTTGTTTGACTTAATGTTTTCCAAAATCTATGTAGTTTTGGCTAGAATTTTTTTTCATTTTTTTTATTCGATATGTTTTTATTTACATTTCAAATGATTTCCCCTTTTCTAGACCCCCACTCTCTGAAAGTCCCATCAGCCCCCTTCCCTCCCCCTGTTTTCCCACCCAACCCTTCCCACTTCCCTGTTCTGGTTTTGCCCTATACTGCTACACTGAGTGTTTCCAGAACAAGGGGCCACTCCTCTGTTCTTCTTGTACCTCATTTGATGTGTGGATTATGTTTTTGGTATTCCAGATTTCTAGGTTAATATCCACTTATTAGTGAGTGCATACCATGATGCATTTTTTGAGTCTGGGTTGGCTAGAATTTTCAAAAATAAGAAAACTGCATGCCTGCGCAGCTGCGTGCACGCACGTACACACACACACACACACACACACACACACACACAACACACAATCTCCTGTTTCTTGTATATAACAGATTTGAAGAAGAATCATCAAGTTTCTTGTAAAATATTCAGAGGAAACAAAACTGCATGTCCAAGGATGTCTTTTTTTCTATTGATTCTTAATGTTTTGTTTTATTATTATTAATCATTCCATTTATTTACATCACAAATATATCCCACTTCTTGGTTACCACTTCCACCAAGCCCCTATCCCATGATATCGCACTTCCTCCACCAAACCTCCCATCCCACAACTGCCCCCCAATTTTTGCCTGTATAAGAGTGCTCCCCTACCCACCCACACTCTCCAGCCCCACCGCTCCAGCATCTGGGGCATCCAAACTCTCTGGGACCAAGGGCCTCCCTCCAGTTACTGTTCTCTGCAACACATATATCAGGAGCCATAGATCCTTCCAGGTATACTCCTTTGTTGGTGGTCTAGACTTTGGGACATCCTCTTTCTAAATACATAAATAATAAGGCAAAAAATTATAACTAAAGGGAATTGCAAAAAAATGTACTATGTTTCACAGAATCAAGGCAAGCGGTAGCATCCCTTTTAAAGTTCTAATAAATTAAGCGGTAAAGAAAAAATATTTGTGTCCTGATCCCACTGGGTCTTGTAATGTGTCGCCTTACTGGTTTTCTTGGAGAATCCTAGCTAGCTCCTCAGATTAATTTACAGACAAGCAGAAAAACGCACAGAGATCCTGTTGTGCCTCATCTGTTTTGCAAACTAAATTGAATACTATTCATCTTTGCATGATTACTAGAGTTTCATGAAGTTTTGGTTTACTTTATTTTAAAATTATCTTTCTAACTTAAAATGCTTTTTGTAGTTTCTGATTCTGTCAAATGTGTAGTTTTCAATGACCACATCTATAATTCATTATTGGTTCTTCATCAACCATAGCTATCCTCTATCCATGAATACTAACTGCTTCCAAGATGCTGGCCCTGTTCTAAATGACTCACAAATTTACTTAAATTCTACATTAGAGCTGAAGAAGGTGATAAATAGTGCATAGTAGTAAAGACTAGGCTTAAACTTTAAAGTCTATGAATTTGGTATCTTGACTGATCAAGAATCTGTTTGAACATTTTCCTATATTCAATATCATATTTTAATGGTGGTATTATCCAATCATAATATCAATGGTACTATGGTTTAAAAATGCTAGTTTAAGGCAATATACTCCTTCATTTGGTATAACATCTAACCCTTTACCTATAAATTTGATTTTTATTTTTGACAAATAAATTATATACAGTGTGTTTCATTGTGACATTTTCAGAGGGTTATTGTGTGTTTTGATAATATTTAATCCTCACTCTTTTAGGTTTAGACTTTATTTTATCAACATATTGTTTGGTACTTTTATATCTGAGCATGCCTAAAGACATCATTGCATATACAAAACATACACAACTATTTATCACTATTCTGACTGATTACATGAGTTGTATAAAAGAGCTTGGAAAGCCAATACACAGAAGCTTTGAGTGATGTTTTCTTGATTTGAAGCTGGATTTCAGGTAAACTAATCAGAGCAAACCATTTTCCATAAATAAAACCTAAGGAGGAATTCCAGCAGTGTGAGAATCTAGTCTATAATATTGGAAACAAAGGCACAGAAGGAAAATCCATAGGATGCATTTCCTTCAGTCTCATGAAGAAGCAAAGCAGAGACAAAGAAATTGTTCAATTTTATTAGTATTGTAAGAATATAGTAAACTCACCATGAAGACCAGACAAAATTACAGCTCAGAATCATGAAATAAACAACCTACACAGAGACATCTAGTGACTGAGTTATAAAAGCAACTCTTGCCTGTCTCCCTCACATACACAGGATTTACCAAGTTACTAAAAGAATGGGTACAAATTTTTCTAGAATGACACTGCAAATTCATATGTTGTCTTACATCATAAAAGAGCTAAGTTTCTTTTGCTTTATTAAGCGCTACAAATCCATTTCTCCATTGGGTTCTTTCCAGCTTCTAGTTATTATAAATAGGGCTGTTGTGAACAGCATGTGTCCTTATTACATGTTGGGGAATCCTCTGAGTATATGCCCAGCAGTGATAAAACAGGGTCCTCTGGTAGTATCATGCCCAGTTTTCTCAGAAATCGCCAGACACTATAGAATACTATTCAGCTATTAAAAACAATAAATTCATGAAATTCTTAGTCAAATGGGTGGAACTGGAAAATATCATCTTAAGTGAGGTAACCCAATCACAAAAGAAGACAAATGGTATGCACTCATAAGTGGATATTAGCCCAGAAGCTTGGAATACCCAAGACACAATTCACATATCAAATGATACCCAAGAAGAAGGAAGGAGAGGCCCCTGGTCCTGAAAAGGCTCAGTGCAGCAGTGTAGGGGAATACCAGGACAGGGAAGCAGGATGGAGTTGATTGGGGAACAGGGGGAGAAAAGAGGACTTATGGGGCTTTCAGGGAAGGGGCACCAGGAAAGGGGAAATCATTTGAAATGTAAATAAAGAATATATCTAATAGAAAAGTTAAAAAAGAAAAAAAGAGCTACAAATCAGACTTGTCAGAATGTTCTAGTCACTACCAAGTCATGCACTATCTTTAACATGTGAAAATAGCTTTCTCTGTCCCCATCTCTCTGAAGATGCAATAATACCAATGACTCCATTCCCCCGCTGACACAAGTTGGATAGGAAGTGTATTGGGATTCATGGACAGAGTGCTGAATTCTCTTTCAGACTCCGTCAATATATTTTCTTGTGCTAAAATGAACAGCGGACGGCATTAGCTGGATTTACACCAATGTCTGACTATGGTAGGCAAGGGTTGGCATAACATTTTCTTTCTAGACGATGAAAGAAAGCATCCCTAAAGTGGCAGGATATTTAAAATTCAAAAAAAGAAAGGCAGGGCTGGAGAATGTTCACAGAAGCAATGTCTCCTTAAATTAATATTGCAGGGGAAAGTGGAATAGATTGTTCTATATCCAAAACATCTTCATTAGGTAGTGTGTGGCCCACTAAGGGTCTTTTCCTTTGCTGCAACCCAACCATGCACTTTGTACAAATGGGTAGATGGATATTTGTAGTTTTATTTCCTCTGGTATGAATTTAATTTTGGTATCTATTAACATGTTTTTCTACCTTCTTTCTTCTCTTTCTCTCCCTCCTCATTTCTTCTTTCATACCAGGCCCCTCCTCCTCCTTCTTCCTCCTCTTCCTCTTCTCTTCTCTTCTCTTCTTCTTTTTCTTCTTTCTCTTCTTCTCCTCCTTCTCTTCTTCCTCCTCCTTCTTTTCCTTCTTCTTTCTTCTACTTCTACTTCTTCTTTTTCTTCAAAAACAGTGATTTTTTTTTTGTTCTTGTTTCTTCATTATTTACTATTATTTAAACAGAGTATCATTCTTGAGCCCTGACTAGATTCCAGCTTGTGTCAATTCTGTGGCTCCATTCAGTAGTTCTGAAATTATAGATGTGAGTCCTGACATCCTGGAAGTTCCTAGTGCCATAATAGCAAAACATTTTACCCAGAATGTATACTAATGTGAATTTTGGATTAAGCAATTTAAAAGTTGTAATGAGAAGAGCCAGATATTAAATGTATGCCAAATTTCAATAAAGTGATTATATAAATATTCTGTGTCTTTAGCTTTTTGATATTTTTAGTTGCTGTTTTACTGAAATGCTTAGCATTCAATATATCTGGAATGAAAATTTTACTTTTAGTACAAAGTTTTATCATTATATCTAATTATTTTTGGATTTTATTTTATATCTATGCCATAGAAAATGAGCCTGAGCTGATTTCCTCCAATCAGAAGGCACTACATAGTGATAGGTAATGATTAAAATGAAAATGCTCACTAGTGCTTCCTTCTTTAAAGTCAAGGAACTTTACAAAGCATGGGCAACAAAGAAAACAACACAAACATTCAGAGTTACAAAAACTCAAGGGTGTAAATGGAACAAAGGAAGAGTTACTTTATTCAAATTGTCCAAAATTCCTTTAACCGCCATCATTTTCAAATTACTAAAGAGAGAGGAAGACAGAAGAAGCACTGTGTTATAATGTCTGAAAGGAGATCCTGAAGGTTTACTTTTGGAATGCAGTGAGGTGCCAAGGCAAGGTCATTGCCTGCTCCATGGAGGAAGCGGTATCGAGTGTGTGAGGACTTAGGTAGACTTTTTTTAAAAATCAGAAATTGTGAATTGCTTGTTTTCAAACCTAATTGGTTTAATAAATCTGTATTAGTTTAGGAACAAGCCTGTAATGTATTTTGTTGTAGTTTCTCTCCGCTTCTGTCTTTCACATCCCTAGAAATATTTTCAAACTTGCTTTCATTCACTAATTTTCTTTGGGTGTGAGAATAGATAAATTGATGTTAAGTTATTACTGAAAATCGGAATTCTTTGTCATTCCAAACTGAAGTCTTTTCATTTTAAAATTTTAGAGACATGGTTAAGTTATAGGTAATATATTCATCATCTTTTTATTTCTTATCTAACATTAAAAACCACTTCATATCATGCATAAACATATGGATATTTATATTACTTATCTTAAAAAATAATTGCCTTTGAGCTATATTTTTACTAGGGGGGGGAATGTCACATGTAGAATAGTTTTATACACTAAACAGAAATGATCCTTGAAGGGCAGAGTCAAGTCCTCTCAGAAGTAGAGCAGACTTCTTTAATTAACAAATTTCCAGTAGCCAAATGTTAGAAATCTGGACCTGGAGACATAAATCAACATATCTTCCATGCAGCAAGAATGCTAAGGTGCACCCACTGGTGCACAAAAGTACCTGAAATGAAAAATGGTTGTAGAAAGACTGAGGTTGTGTTTACAGTGGTAGAGAAGAAAGGCACTTTCCAGATTCCCCTCTCCACACCTACCATTTGGCAGAGGATGTGGGAAGCTGGAGAAGATAGAACTTTGCCTTAGTTGAAACAGCTGTGAAACATATGGAGGCTGATGTGAAATCTGCCAAAAGCTTCATCCCAACTTCTTACCCATTTCTCCAGCAAAGAATAGGCAGTCAGGAGATGATGGTGGGGGACTTAGGATCAGCAAATGATAACTTTGGTAAGCACAAAGAAATAATTTTAATCCAAGATTATGAGAAACACAGTCCAAAAAAAAGAGTTATAAGAGCATGCTTGTTTGTTTGTTTAATGGAAGATTAGAGGCATTGTGAATTAATAGTACTGCAGAATCATATGTGCCACCACAAAAGTGATCAGTATTTAGAGGGACAATGGTATTACTTAGCTCAATTGTCTTTCTTCTCTAAGAAGCAAATAGCTGCTTTTCATGTTAGCTTCAAGCAATGATGGCTTCTGCAATTACTGAAAACATAAATGTGCGTAACTCACTTTGTTTTGCTTGATAGACTTCTCTTCCTTAGCAATTGAACTTTGGGATTCAGTCATTCCATAAATTGTTTATGGATTGAAGTACTGAATTATAGCCAGATTTTTCCTTAAATCCAGTCACTAGCTATATAAACCTACTGTTATATGTTTCTAGTCATAATGGCTGTATGTATAAACCCATCATGTGTTTTGCGTCTATGTGATGTATTTATGAAATACTTTGGAATATTTCAAAAGCTATAGGAGATCAATGTCAGAGAAAGAAAAATAAATACAATTTAATAGGGTTTTCTCAATGTGAGTTTGCTCACTCATGTTTACACATGGGAATGTGTAAACTGTGAGTCACTCAAATTGAAATCCTTATGGGAAAAACTTGCTGCTTTGTTGTCAGTTTCCAGAGTTGCTTATCTGAAAACAAAAGTCCATTGTCTCCATGTAAAATAATCCCCAGAGAAGGAGGGACTTCAAAGCTAAATATTCCATGATGTGACATTGCTGCCTGACAGAATAGCACATAGGGTGGAAAGTTGGTTACTTGGAAATTTTATTTACACCATGCCAGAACAGCTCAAAGCTACAACAGTGTGGCTACAAATATGTGGGCTAAAAACAAGTGTTTTTTTGAACTCTAGTGTCTACTTAGAGCCAGGTATGTAAACATGCCTACCTATGAGCTCTGGCAGCTGTTATAAACTCCTTTAGTTCCAGTTGCATCCTAAAGTGTAATCAGGCTGTATGTCACAAAACAAGATTTAACCTGGATTGAAAACTCTCCCTTGACCAGTTTAGATGGGAATCCCAGTCAATATGGAAAGCAAGTGACAACTTGGAGAAGTGGACATAAGTAAACTGCTATCCTGACCTGTTACAGGAAAGGAAGTAATCAACATGCCAAGGTGTTGGTGAGAGCCCATTGCTATTCCTGCAGCTCTGAGAAAAACACATCTTGTCAGCTTAGATTTGAGCAAGAGTGAACTCAGAATTATTTACCTTGAAATTTTCTGTCTAGTGGTTTTCCATTTTATTTCAACAATTGTTTTCTGATGATGATTTGGTTTATGTTATTATCGTAGTATCATTTTAGAATTTAAAACTATGTTCATATTCTATAGATGTATGAAGAACTTTCCCAATTTCACTATGAGTTACTAGAAAGCATGTACACATGTACACACACACACACACAAATATATATATATATATATATATATATATATATATATATATATATATATATATGTATATATGGAGAGAGAGAGGGGGAGAGAGAGGGAGAAAGAAGAGAAACCTATCTCACTCTGTGGAGATGTGTGATCTGTCTTACTGGCTTTGCTCACTGTTGGTTCTGTCTAGGAAAGCATTTAGAGAAGTAGTTATTAGTAACTGTGAATAATGTGATTGCACACGTTTGCATGACTGTGTTAACACCAATCTTCTTGCACTTTCTCCCCAGATTCCCAGGAAGGAAATTACAAGTCAGAAGTGAACAGCAAACCTAGGAAGGAAAGAACAGCTTTTACTAAAGAGCAAATCAGAGAACTCGAGGCAGAATTTGCCCATCATAATTATCTGACCAGACTGAGAAGATATGAGATAGCAGTGAATCTAGACCTCACTGAAAGACAGGTAAAGTGGGTGTCTTCGTTGCTTGGACTATATAGCTCAGTAATCTTCTTTTACCATTTGAATTATCCATACTTATGATTTGCAAATACCAATTACAAGTCTTCACTATTCGATGATTAAACCTTTGTTCAGTAAAATGAAAAAAAACTAAAAAGATACTTGAATAAAAGTTGCATTTACTGAATTTTAAAAAGGAATGCTTTGTGATAGTGGTACTACTCTGTTTACTTTAAAAACACGGTTTGTTTTAAATAATGTGGGCAAATGGTGAAATACTTCCTGTGTTTATATTTAAGCACTTCTCATTTGGTGTAATAAAAGGTTAGTTGTCTGCACAGGTCAGAATAGGCCATGTATGTTGTAATAGAACATTAACCTTTAAAACTAAATAGTATAAAATACCCAAACAACTTTTGATGGTTTATTTTCTACACACATTGTACAAAGCCAGAGCTCACTGTCCTTCAATTCTCTGCATGTGGTGCTGTTGGTAACCACAGGATGTGATAAAGAATTGTCAAGTTCCTGACTTTGAAATGTGTTCCTCTGGAAATGGCTCCTCCCCCTCCATTGACTCACACATGTTTTGAAATAATCAGGGTTGTAGCATATGTTTAAAAGGCAGGGTAGTGACTGTCAAAAAAAATTGCGTAGATCTTTGGAGAATACTCTCTATTATTCAAAATACTTTAAAATGGTGTTTATTCTGGGAATTCAGTAGTCTGCTATCCACTCAAAGAATGTTTTGGGCAGTATTGATCCATATGTTCATTCAATCAATGAGAGCCAAATGAGATAAATTGCTTTATAGATGCCTTTACTGGAGTTTACTTGGATGGAAAATAACTTGTTCCATTAACACTCAGAGATTACTCTCTATAAATTCATATTTACTCTCGGAGAATCCCGTCTGCATATGCTTAACAGTTTTGCTAGCTAGAGGAACATTCCTGAAAGGCAAATGCAAACATCTTTATGGACAGTGCTCATTATACCATACGCTATTAAGGCAAGAGTTTTACTTCCTCTCTCACTGTACATTCCTCCTCCAGAAGTCACACTGGGACCAAGGAAATACCAACAGGGTGTGGACAAATGACTACATGTCTGATGATAGCAAGTAATTCTATCTAGTTTCTTTAATCATATTCTTCCTTTCTGCTAATTTTTATATTTCATCTTTGTGGGTTATTTCTGCTTAGAGAAAATATACAAAGGGAAACTTTTATGTGGCTTTATTTATTGGCAGTTTATATTTTATTAAATATTATGACTAGTTCCTGAGCTCTGGAGTACCACATTTTCTTTGCCTGAATCACACACAGTTTCCTTTGTGAATGTGTAGCATTTGGCACTTCCGAAAGCAGGATCCTAAATCTGTACCATCAGATAGCTGATCTACTTTAATGTGTTTGTCTCAGAATAGAAAATTAAAGAAGGGGCAAAATCACACATTAGTGTATGTAGAAACCATGAATTCCAGGAAAGACCCCCATGTTTTAGAAAATTGGAAAATAAGGTTGATTTCCCATCTATACAGTGATGGATACAGTACTGAGCTCTTGCCGAAAGCAAAGCACTCTGCTTATTTATTGTGGTGGCGTCATTGTCTTTTATCCTCTGGTTAGAGAACAACAGTTTCATACTTGCCTAAGAGCAAATTAATTTTAAAAGAGGTTTTGTAAACTAATGGAATTGGGGAAGATATTTTTGATAATTATTCTTTCTTTCTGAGTTGATATATTGATTGACATATAACAGCTATATATGTACCCTATTTCAAATCATACTGTTTTTCAATATCACTTCAATTTTAAGTCAGCTTGTCTTTTTTGTAATGCATTCACAAAACAGCCCACCTTATGTTTATTTACAAGTTTGTGTGTCTGGGTTTTAGACGGTTTGCCCAGCATTTTCTACACCCATCTCAGAACTGCAGTCTTTGATCCAGTGGTAAATGCTGTCTGAAGCTATTCTAGGACAGTTGGTCTTCTAATCAGCTAATCCAGGGTTCTTCAGAGTGGGACAAGTGCTCCGAGGAACACTGAGAAGAAACTTGATCCTGTACAGGCTCCTTAAGTTTTGCTTATCCCATGTTTACCAAAGTATCCTGTTCAAAGCCATCCATCCAACCAAGCTTAGTGTAAAGAAAAGAGTCCATGGAAGTCATTCCGGGGACACTCTCAACCAGCCACTGAACTGAACACAGGGTCCCCAATGGGGGATCTAGAGAAAGAACCTAAGGAGCTGAAGGGATTTGCAGCACCACAGGAGGAACAACAGTATGAGTCACCCAGTACTCCCAGAGCTCCCAGGGACAAAAGCATCACCCAGAAAGTGCACATGGCGGGATCCATGGCTCCAGATGCATAGGCAGAAGCTGATGGCCTTGTTGGACATCAAAGGGAGGAGAGGTCCTTGGTCCTGGAAAGGCTCAGTGCTGCAGTGTGAGGGAATGCAGGGAAGGGGAAGCAGAGACAGTTGATTTTGGAATAGGGGGAGGGGAGATGGGTTATAAGATTTGGGGGGCAAGAAAGGGGACAACATTTGAAATGTAAAGGAAGAATATATCTAATAAAAAATAAAAAGAAGAAATCATTGAAGGGTATGCCAGCAATGGTCTTACAAGGAAAACAGATAATAAAAATAAATAAGTAAACAAACAAACAAAAATCTGGAGAAATACTCAAGTTCCCAAATAAATAAAAAACTCAGGATTGTGCATTTGGTTTCCTATTCTGTGCCTCTCTTCTGGTAGTTCCAAGTTAACTGAAAGGATAATGTGTTTATTAGAATTTAAGTTCTTAATCAATACTAAATATCTAGAGCAACAAAATACCAAACGTTAAATGAAAAAAAAAAAAGTAAAGGGAATGTTTAGGATTGGCCACTTAGAAGTTTATTTTCTTACATTAATAAAATCAGCACGGAACACAAATGGAAGGAAGCATATTTCTCTTTCTTCTTATCCACCATGGTGGAAACAAAAGAATTTCCAGCAGACACTGAACAAGACAACTACATGGTGGGGTCTTCCTATTCACGGCCTGTTGGATCAGTGCATTGGTAAAACAAATATTTGTTGAGCTGGGGGCTAGAAAGAAAATCCTGTCCAAAAAAAAAAAAAAAAAAAACCTTGAGAGTCAGAGCTGTAGCTCACAGGACGGGAAATGTGAACACACGTGTGCAGTGGCAAAGGCTGGTGAATTTAACCATGGACTTGGAGGAAAGTGTTTCAAGTTGTAGCAAATGGGAAGACTTTATTCTTGTACTTTTGTGTTCATCTACTGTCTCAAATTACAAAAATTTTAGGAATTTACTTTTGCTTCATGTCATGAATTTATTGTGCTGATTTTATCTGAATGAAGCACACACAGTGATTCAATAATCATCTTTTCTATCCTTATGAACCTAAAGGCAATTTTCTCTAAAATATTAAAGAGTCATTCCCAGTGAAATATTATTGATTTTAATTTTGGAACTTGAGCTTTTTAATATCATAGCCACAGACTCATAAGATATCATTAAATTCATGTCCCTTAAAATCAGATAAAATATTTTTTCAGTTTATTTGTGCATTTACGACAAAATACAATAGACCAGATTACTTAAACCATCTAATTTTATTTCTTATTTCAGAAAATTGGAAATCAAAGATCAAAGAAATGCAGGGGTTGGTGGTGAGCTCGTGGGGTGGTGGCTGGGAGGGGGTCTTCTTCTCATTCTGACTCTATATTGCTGAAGGACTAGCTAGCTGTCTGATGAAATTACTGCAATGTTAATCTGAGGAATGGGAAGTAATTCACATGAGAAATAATTCAAACAGGAATTACCTTTTGTGTTAATATTTCAAAGACCCCACTTCTAATGTCATCATATTGAGCATATTGAGGATTTCTATGTATAAATTGGGAGAGACCAACTGTTCAGGCTACAATATAAATATCCTATCACTTCAACAGTGCTGTGATTTCAACAAAATGAATTTAGTATGCCATTCACATCATGACCCTATATATTCCTCTAAACTTTTGTTTTAATTATACCTCTGTGTTTTCTTCATTCCTTTTACATGAATTAGTTTTACATATTTTACAATGAAATAAAATTTAGAAAAGTAGCTAAAATATGTATGTTAAAATATATCTAATTATACATTCTTCAATATTTATTCTAATTTTAATTGTATTTGTTTAATATAAATATTTTCTTGATTTTGATAGAAACTTTCCATATTCCAATACAGATAAATAATTCACTATAATAGGTAGTATTAGGTAGAGAGAAAACTGTAATATTTAGACTTACAGCAGAATTGCTTGGATAAGTAACTATTAATTTTCTAAAATCTTCTATTCAATCAGGTTAATCTTTGCTGTGCTTTGATACTATTTTTTTCTGTGACTGCCTATAAAATGTGTACTTGTACAGTAAATAGAGTATGTAAAGATAATTTTGCTATAGTTATATCATTGATTAATATATAAGCCACATGTTAGAGAAAGACACATGGATGTTTTTATAAGGATTGACAACAATGCTAGGTATTCTCTTAGAAAAATTTGAGACATATTAAATTCTAAAAAGTCTCTCAGCAAGTTAATTTCACAGCTCCTACCTGAGAAGCAGTCATAAAATTTCCTAAATTAGTTTTATATTTACACATACACATGCAAACACACTCACACACACACACACACACACACACACACACACACACACACACACACACACTTTCCAATATGATTCTGTTTGACAAATAGCTCTTAGATAAAATTATTTTACATTATATAAATATGGTGGCCTTAGCACAAAGTTGTAGTTCTATTTTGTAATGTTGCTTTGTAGGGCAGTAATATGTTTAGTAATCCTACTGGTTCTGACTTACATCTGGGTGTTTCTGACATAACCTCATATTTTCTTCAAGATCAACCAGTGACAGGGATATATGTGGCATTTTACAGGTCCAACATAAAGATCCTCATATCAAAAGTATTTTATGCTGTACAAACTTATTCTTGGTTTTTGTCTATATCCATATGTAGGTAGATAAATTTCCTACATATGGAAAGAAGGGAGTCAGCAACAGTAAGGATGAATTAAATTATTGGAAATGGGACATTTTAGAGTGTAGGCTATCAAACATAGTAGTGGAGATACTTCCACTTCACAGAGCTGAACAGAGGTTTAATAGTGCATTGTAAATAAGCTGGAATTGTTCCAGTGGACACATTGAATTTACAGCATCTCTGATGAGATAAAGGAAAATGACACCCGCTTGAATTAGGTTTCATTGTTTGAAATGAGAGACATTTGATATTCATTGATACTTATAAATCACTAATAGCCTAATGCTGTGTGTTTTTGAAATACCAATATAGTTTTGATTAATATAAGAACTATCTTTTCTCTTATATAAACAATTTTAAATCCTTTATATTACATTTTATATATTGTTCCTCTGCACATCTTTCTGTGTTTAGCTTTTTGATGAGGTTTTTTTCATGATTAGACAAATTCTCTGATACATCACTTAGGACTACCTACATGCATAGCCCATGATTTAGAATGCACCCCCTCCCTTAGTTCAACAGTATTTACATCATTTAGAGTAAGTAGAATGACCAAAGATTTTTATGCATACCAGCTACTTTAAAAGCCAAACATGAATTGATCTCACCTAGAACAGTGGTTCTCAACCTGAGGGTTGTGACCCTACTGGGAATTGAATGATCATTTCAGAGGGGCCATCAGAAACACAGACATTTATATTACAATGTATAAAAGTAGACAGATACCAGTTATGAAGTAGAAGCAAAAATAATTTGTGGTTGAGGGACACCACAACATGAAGGAAGTATTAAAGGGCAGTAGCTGTTTAGGAAAGTTGAGAACCATTAGACTAGGAAAATGACTGTGGGGATGGAGTAGTGTGTAAACTGTGGTAAGCATGGTACTTTAAAGAGGATTTTTATTTACAAATTAAGAGACATTTCTTTTAATTCTTCAGGATAATGAAGTCTCACTTAAATTAGCCAAAATATTAATTTAGTTAGATTGGATCATAGTAAATATTTAATGGTATATAATTTTTATAACCTACAAGATGACAAGTTCTTTTATTTTAGATTTAGGTTTTACTCAGATGATGATTAGTGGTAGCTTTATTGGATTTAGTACATGTATTTGGTTAATATGTGTGTGTGTGAGTGTGTTTGTGTGAGCGTGTGTGCAATATTCAATTGTGTTCACAAGACAAGTTATTACAAACGCTCTCTATTTCTTGCTTCTCTGGTGATTTGCTTTTCACACATTATGCTGTTTGGCAATGGATGAGAAGAGCTAAATTTACTTTGTTCAAAAATATTAGAGATAGTAAACTTCTCTGACACATTAATATGAATGAATCATAAGGCACAAACAGAGAAAATACAAGATTCAGAACCAAAATTACAGAGCCAGAAGATCATAAGCTCTCTGCTAAAGTTAAAGGGTGCTGGACTTCAGTATTCAGCTGTAGAGTCATTTTAACCCTCTTCTCACATTTTTGCACTGTAGCAATGGCTGAGAGCACAGAGAGTTACTGATGCAAGATGCTTTTAAATAGGGCAGGACCCCCTCCCCTTTTATCTACATGTGACTTTCTCTGTCCAAACAAAATGGAGAATGAAAAGTTCTTTTGTTAGTTTTTCTTTTTTCATTAAATTTATGGTTCCAATTGTCAAGTTTAGATGCATCACCTACTGGTTGTTGCTTCCTCGGGGTCTATTGATGTAGTGTGCATCAGATTAACTATCTTGGGTAAATTTAATCATTATGAATTCAGAAATTGTATTTCTGAAATATTCTTTGAATATTTTCTCATCATGAAGATATGACTCAATATTTGTTAGACAATGGAAATGTTGTCTCAGTTGCCCAGATAATAAGGAAAATAGAATATTAACTCAACAAATTCGAGCTGTTATAAGACAACTGGATAGAGTACTGAAACTTTCATTTCTAATTCAGATGTTTAGTGTTTTGTCTGTTTTCTTCAAAAGGCAGACATTTGTGGTGTTATATAAACATGAATTATAATTTATTGACATTTCAATAATCAGCAGACCTGTAGGTACCTTGGAAATTAACACTAACAATTTATATTTAATTTTGTTTCCTTGTGGACCAAGAAGATAATTGTGCATACAGAATTGTCATGAAGATAAGTTAACAATCCAAGTAAAAAACTGGGAGTCAGTATTTCATCGATAATGTAAAACATACTTCTAAGACAGAGGTTCATATGAACAAGACAGACCATAGAAAAATGTGATTTATAAATTTGGATTTGGTAGTACATGACTGATGTCTCAGTAATTGGAAGGCTGGGGTAATAGATTGAGAGTTTGCAGCTATTATGAGTTGCATAGTATGTTATAGGATAGACAATGTATAGTGAGATCCTGTCTCAATATAAATAAAACGACAAAAATAAAATAATAGAATTTATTTCTGAAACAATCACAAACATTTCTTGGTTGTTTTCTTTTGTGATTTTGGTCAAGGATGGTCACACAAATTTTCGTTTGATCATTCAGGTAATGCCAATATTAAATATATCTCAGCTATGGTTGAATAAAGAAACTTGATAAAATAACCTAAAATGTAAAAGCTATAGTTAGGGTTTTTGATATTAGCTATGGCTACTGCCATCTTTATTTTGTAGTAGTTATTTCTTATTATGAAGAGTTTGTTGAACTACTTCTTTCTTTCTTTGTCCTATGAAGTTATGAAGACAATATCAAGTTTGGTTCATATTACTTTAGCATTCTCATTACTTCCTTTCTTAGGGAAAGGGATTGAATTTTTATTTGATTCTTTAAGTCAGATATCTGGAGCTCTATCTTAGCTGCTAACTTGAAGAAAAGAAAATGTAAAAAGCACTCATTCACCTAGCACTTTCCAGAATAAATAGCAAAAAGAAGATAAAATTCACTTGAGGTACTGATAAAATAATAAAACATCATAAACACCAGATATTCAAATTAAATTATTCCATTTCAGATGTCATTTGTGTGAAAAATTGTTGGAAGAAAAGACAAATTTCTTAGAAGCTAGGGTTCCACTCTTGGTGACTAAAACAGAAACTGAAAAGAGGTACCAGATTATCCAAACAAAAATGTAAGATTTCAGAGGAAGGAAAAACGATTCATTTCTTCAGTTAATTTTGAGGCATGGTGACACAGCCATGTGTGCTCTGTAAGTGAATGCAGATAGAGCTTAGTGCCCTTGCCTCTCCGAGCACTGAGAAAATGAAACTCCCATCAGAAATCATCAACAGCAGCAGCTACACCAGCAAACATTTAAGGACACTCTCTAAATCTGAAGTTAACACATTCTCATACATAACAAAAGTTTTAACTACTCTCAGTGATGAATCCATTATTCACAAATATCCTCTATAAATTAGAAAAATAGTTTTTAAAAAGAATTTTAAACAATGTGTTTTAATTATAGTCAGTGCTTCTATCTTTCCAGATCCAATTCTCAGGTTCTCTTTACCCAAATTTGTTTCCTTTTAATCACAGAATAAAAATAAAACTGTCAAGATCAAATGTTCTCACATATGTGGGCTTCTTCTGGGGCCTAAGTTAGCTTATCATGTGTTGTACTCTTAGAGAAAATTGTCTCTCTCCCTGGAGTGATAAATTGTCAATAGCTCCATTACCGTGGCTAGGATTTCAAGTCTAATTCCACTTTCCATATTGGTATTTAGATGGTCTTGGCCTTGCACATGTCCTATCCATGCTGTCACAATAATCATGAGTGAATGTGTGTAATTGTGCTGCTGCATTAGAGGACACTGTTTCCTTATAGTTACCTATACCTTGTGACTCTTTTTATTTTCTTTTTTTAAATGCGATATATTTTTTATTTACATTTCAAATGATTCCCCTTTTCTAGACCCCCCACTCCCAGAAAGTCCCATCAGCCCTCTTCCCTCCCCCTTAAATGCTTACTCTCTAGTATTTTGAAATGAAACAATGAACCAATGAACCATGAGCTTTGGGAGGAGGGAGTTCATGATATATATTCCATTTAGGGCTGAGCATTCTTCAGTCTATTATTTTTTTTACCATGATATATTGAGAGTCTGGGTGTTAATCACTATCTAGTGCACACAGATACTTTTCTGATAAGAGTAGAGAAATGCATTGGTCTATGGTTATAACAATAAGTCATTAGAGTTGCTTTGGTCAATTCACAGTAACTGAAATAAAAAAAGTTCTCTCTCTTCTCTCTCACACACACAAACACACACACACACACACACACACACACACACACACACACACACAGAGAGAGAGAGAGAGAGAGAGAGAGAGAGAGAGAGAGATATGAAGAAAAGCTGAGCGCAGATCCCTATTGCATGGAGTTACATAGAGAATGTCAGGCTTGCAAAGGTAATTGCTAGTGTAATAATATAATTATATATAGGAATTACATTACAGGAACATAATCTGGCATTTATAAATCTAATTAAATCAAGTAGGTGAATGATAGTAATTATATTAACAGAGTTCACATATTTCATATACATTGCTGTTTTATATCTTCAATAAGAGTTCGAAATCCAACCGATACCAAAGAAGAGAGAATAAAAGACATCGTAGAGAACAGCATGAGTCCCAAGGTTACATCACACACTGTTCTTTCTGTTCATATAATATGACTTTTACCAAAGTCACTTAACCTTTAACATCTTCACTCTAAAATTAAAATAACAGTAAAAACAGAAAAGTATATTATAAATAATGTACAGATATTACCTAGAGTTAAGCTGTCTGTGTCCCTACAGTTACTGAATAAAAGGCAATTATTTACCTTTTGGTTGGTAAGTTGTAATAATATGTGCATATCTTAGGAATAACTATTAAAACATAACTTTTTTGCCATGCTTTCTGATTCTTTATTGTTAAGTGGATTAATATGTATGTGGGTAAAATATAATACATGATTCCAATTAGTTATTAAAGTGACATAAATAAAAGGCTGTAGCTAGGAAATATCTAATAATTCACTGTGCAAATATCTGAAAACATCCTACTAGCCTCAGTGAAGCTATAATATACAACATCTTTGAAAGGTGAGCACTCTTCTCACCATTTCTATGCAGCACTGGTTTAGTATATATTAAGAATGTGACAAATGTCCAAATGTCTGTGATACAGAAGAGTCAGGTATTTTTCTATCAGATATGAAAAATAGTATTTTTTGCCAGAGGTATAGGAATTTGTTGAAGGCTTAACACTTAGCGTGAATTATAAAACAGGGAAATGGTGGTCATGGGAAGGGGGTAGACCATCTTAGAAAGTGCCTTGTAGAAAATGTATAAAATACAAAAATTAATTATAAAGAATTGGATACAAACCAGGAAGGAAAATACCCAACAAAAGAAGCAAAGTGATCATAAACATAGTGATGCTTTATGTTAGCAGAGAATTTAAAAATCCAAAATATGGGCATAGTAAGGAGTCCTATTATTAGAAAAAAATGCTGACACATCTAGATCTTGGGAAATATATTAAATACTAAGAATTTGTAACCTAATCAATGAGAAAGCTTACTTAGAGAGTCTTTCTTTTTGACTGAGGTGGATTGTCACACCCTCTTGAGTCCTTTGAGGAAGTTTCTGGGTATTCACCTGAGGAGGAAGGGGTTTGCGAGGTAAATACTGAGAAATTTTTACTGTAGCTGCATTCTTTGGCAATTGTTAAATGATATTTCTGAAGTAAATGATAATAAAGTTTAGAACAGAAAGACCAGTAAAGATAGACTTCCTGTAGAGTATCAGGAAACTGCACTAGGTCCTGCAGACAGTCCCTAGTTTAGCAGTGGTGGCCTTGAGACTCTTCTTCATGATAGTTTTATTGGGACATCATTCCATATAAATCAAGAAGCACCTGGCCCTTTACTGAGGTGAATTATGATTTTTTTCCATTGACCTGAAAGGATGTGCTGAGAGATAATTCACTCCTTTCCAAGTTAGGGGACGTTCATAGTAAATAGTGCCCTCTCAGAGGTGAATTTATCAACAGGTAAACCTGAAAATATTCTATGGTTAAATCAAAGATGAATTTCAGAAAATGTGTTAAGTTTGACAAACATAAATATAATATTTCCTTTGATTGATAGAGAAACCACTCTAAGCTTCCGAGCAAGCTTCCTCGCCTATTGGTAACTTTGTGTCTTGTGTTGGAATTTTTGATAATTCTTTGTATGTAATAAGCATTTTTCCATTACTACACACATGCAATCTGACACTCTGCAATCCTGCACGGTTTTTCTAGTCGCTGCATCGTGATGTCTGTGCGCAGGCACGTGAGGAACAAGGTTCTATTGCCTTTGCTGATTTACTTATTCCTTTTCTTTGAAGGTGAAGGTGTGGTTCCAGAACAGGAGAATGAAGTGGAAGCGGGTCAAAGGGGGACAGCAAGGAGCTGCAGCCCGGGAAAAGGAACTGGTGAATGTGAAAAAGGGAACGCTTCTTCCATCAGAGCTGTCAGGAATCGGCGCAGCCACCCTCCAGCAGACAGGGGACTCACTAGCAAACGACGACAGTCGCGATAGTGACCACAGCTCTGAGCACGCACACTTATGATACATACAGAGACCAGCTCCATTCTCAGGAAAGCACCATTGTGATGGCAAACCTTACCCAAACAGCGTTTACATGGCAGATGACTGTGGCAGCGTTGCTTAATATAATTAAATGCAGGCATCTCACGTCTGTTTCTCATGATTGATAGAAGGGTTTACACTAAGTGCCTCTTATTGAAGATGCTTCCACAGTGAAATTGGAGAAAGTGAACGTATTCCAAATACACTTGTTCCCATATATGACAGAGAGGGAGATGAATGTTTGCTTTGGCTTGCACTGAAAAACAAATTGCTACCAAGAGCAAACGTGATAACATGTTTTTACTCAAGATGTCTCCAGAGTGAAGATGTTAAGAATAAAAATGCTTTGAACATTCCAGTTGTACCAGGTCATGTGTGTGACACTGGGCAGGTATTTGCTTTTGCTTGCACTGAAAATTAAACTGCTATCAAGTTAACCCATGAAATAGTTTATCTTGAACAGCCACAGTGCCTGAAATCACCAAGTGGATATAAAATGTACTGAAACTCTGTATATATTACCCCTAAGTCATTTTCCTGTCTTCACTAATTTTAGCAAATGCATTCATATTAGCTGATGAAAATAGGCTTTCTCATTGACAAACACAGCCAGCTTCTTGTATTTTTATACATTTTTTTTTTTGTCAGAGACAATCAGTATGTGCTTACTTGTGTTCAAGTAGAGAAAATGCAGTAGAGTCTGATAGGACATAATCTTGTACCACAGACAAAACAAATCTTCTGTTGCATTGACTATCAACTGCTGCAGATACCTTATAGAACACACCCACGCCCCGCCCCTCCAGCCTTTCTCTCTTATATCCCAAAAGACATTAGGATCATAGGCTAATCAGTTACCTTGCAGAACAAGTCTTGTGTGGCAAATGTCTGATTTTATGTCTTTAAATTGTTAATGTTTATAGGTCTGATGCAATTAACAGGGAAAAGCTTTCTTCCTCCTTGTTTATGATATAAAACCAAGTGCCAAACAGAGCTAGTTCTTCAAGGAAATAGATGAGAAACTGAATGTCTGACAATTAGACTCAGCGAAAATGCCTTATTTTTCATATGCTCTATATTCATACAGAACAAGTCCTTGTATTTTGTAAAAAAAAAAATAAAGTTAAATAAATGATCCTTGAAATAATTATTGTCTCCCTACTGTGACTTCATTGAATTTAGTAGCTGTCTTCTTTTATTTGTAACCAAGTCTGGTCCGGATGTCATTAGGTAATTCAGCTTAGCATTATCCTCTCAGCAATCTCTTGTCTCAGCTGCCCAGGTGCCAGATTATAGGTTAGTTAATTTTAGTAGATTTTTTTAAAAAAAATGATACTTAAGAAGAGGCTGAATTGTTTGCTTCTGTGTAAATCTAAATGGATATGAGTTATGAAATAATTAAGATTCATGGTTTCTGAAGTTTTTATTATGGCATAAAATTTGTAAGAGCTGGCATATACTGAGCACAGCTGGGTAAATAAAATAGAAATATATCACAGGAGTTATGGATAATGCATGGGCATTAGTCCCACAGTTTATACTTATCTGATCTTTCAGTATGTAGTGTGAAAGCCAGAGACTTGTCCTTGTAGATATGTCCCCATATTACTGAGCTCCCTGACCAGCCTGCAAACAGATGCTTCACATTCATGGGTCCTATCTTTGGTGTGAAATATGAAGTGAACAAATGAAGGAGAACCCAAGTTCCAATGGATGGCTGATAGAAGGGGGGAAAAGTTGTCTCATTGCACAGTTAGTGTCCCATCTGAGAGAGTGTAAGGACGTTGGATGACAAAGCCCTATTATCACTTACTTTATCAACTTGCTTTCGGGCTGCTATTCGTTTGGTCCAGAAGGAGTTAGGGATATTATCAGCGCACTCTCCATTCTGTCCTTATATTGAAACAGTAAAAATTATCCAAACCATCAATATGTGATTGACTTATTTCCTTTAGAATGATTAAATTAGTAAAACACATTTAATTTAATTGAACATACGCTGATGTGATACCAATAGTATTCAGGGAAAAAGTAATATTGTTTTAATCTGTGCAATAATTTTCATCGTGCTATAAAACAGTATTCTGAATTGATATTAACAATGATATCATTCCCGTTGTCATAAACATATTTTCTTATCAATCACTTGAATGAATATAAAGTATACTTGCATTGATAATGTATACTTAGGTGAGCTGACTTTTTTAATTTTAGAATTGAATTCAGAATAAAATATCTTGACAAACTGGAAAAAGTAAAATACAAATCACATTGAATTCAATTGGGAAAGGGTATGAAGTAATTCATTTAGGCATGAAAAAAATGAGAGATTGATGCTTAGAAGTAACCAAAGAGAGCAGTAAAGTTTGTTGTGACACTAAAACACTTATAAATAAGAATTACAGCTTATTATGACCAATAAAATCAAGGGTAATAATTCTAAATATACAAGTTATTAAAAAATAAAAGTGAGGCAAGTATAGTATGGGACATACTTCCCTGTGAATAATCCTAAAATGAAAATTGATTCCAGAGAAGCAAGAAGGTAGGAAAGGTCATACGGTGATCAAAAGCACAAGTTGTTGACATGGATTCAAATGACCCACTGAAGTCAGAAATCAACAGCCCAACAAGTGACTGCAGAGTAACAGCAATTACAAAAGGCCTTCGGTTTTGTCTCTGCATTGCTGAGTATCAAATTCAGTACTGTCCATACGTTAAACAGATTCTCTAATTTAGCTACATGACCCCACCCAAAGAGATGGTAATTGGAACTTAGCATATTGTGCAGTATCTTAGTATTTGCCTACCTTGAAAATGATGCATAAGCTGTGCAGACTTCATTTTTAATTTAAATATTTTAGGAAAATTAAAGTATTGTGAAAAATCAATTGGGATTTTCCAGAAGTGCTAATGATCAAATTAGAAGGGATTGTGGAATGGATGGATGGATGGATAGATGGATGGATAGATAGATAGATAGATAGATACATACATACATACATACATACATGGACCGACATACAGACAGACAGAGATTTTTCTACTTTGTGATACAATATATTATTGCATACTTCTCTGTGTTTTCATGTAATTCCTTCTCAGATCCCAAGAATCAGTATAAATATACTTTTTTCTAGAAATGGCATGTAAGCATTAAGGTGATTTCTGAGCAGGACTTGGAGGAATGAAGGAATGAATACTACATATTTTCTGTAAATCATCAACCTGACCCTGCTTATTCTTTATTTCCCAAAGTTACTGAGAAATTTCTGCAGAGTTGATACCAAGTACCATTATGAACATGGGTTTTTAAGTTCAAATTTTATTTATATTATTTTTTTCCAATGATAGCTGGAGTACCAGAATAATCTTTTTTTTCTCATTGCAATTTCAGCATTTTTGCAGCTCTAACAGAATGCAGTTAAATGTAGTGAATGAAAAAATAAAAACGAAAAATAAAAATGATTGCCTTACTAAGTAATGAGTCTCTAGAAAATGTTACTTAATTGTTAAATTTTACTTTTTCTCTGTGTTGGTGATTTTCTTTTTATTATTCATTAATCTATTTATTTATTTATTTATTATTTATTTTACACTCCAGATTTTATCCCACCTCCTTCCACCTTCCAGCTGTTCCAAATCCCATACCCCCTCCCCACAGCCCTGCCTCCACAAGTATGTCCCTACCTCTCAACACCACTCACCCGACCTCTAAACTATTTTCTATTATCTATTTCTATCATTCATTTTATAATTATTATACCTTGACAGTAAAAGTACTTTAAATATATGCCAGCATAAACATGGTCTTATATATCTTATTATTCTTTTAAAAAGCTGGCCTTGGTTTATTCAAGTCTAATTTCAATCCATAATAAAAACAATTCCAGAAAATCTTTTTTAACATTACAAAATATTCAATAATACCTTAGTAAAATAAAGTTTGTTTTATTAGGGGTGGTTTTCAGACAAAAGTTTCCTATATCATTTTATCACAATGACTTCATAGTGTAATTGCTATATCTCTTGGTAATGGAATTGGTTAATCTACAGCGATCTTACATTCAGGGTAGCCTTTCTATTTCTCCATTTTAAATATAAGTCTAGGGATGAACATACATATTTTCTTTAAATTTAAGAGTGATCATAGAGCTTAGATGTGCTTATATTTTCTTGAAATTAAGCAACTTTCTCTTTTTAACATACTAGTAGTTGAAACGTGATTTATTATAAGTTTTTTTTTAATTTGGTGGATATAGTTTTTAAATAAATCATGAATTGCTTGGGTTGGTTAAATATTGGATACGAACTGTTATTATAGCTGAGCTATTAATACTTGTTATTGACTTTTACTTTCTTAGTGTAGAATCCACTTTTATTTGGCTTTTCCAGCATTAGAATATGGCAATATTTCATGGCCACATATAAGTATATATGGTCTAATAGAGTGGATTAGTGATTAGAAATCAGACAAAAAAATTGACAGAGTATGTGCTATGTCCTCTGCGCAATACCCCTACAGCTGAGAAAACACTGAATAGTAGATTGGAAAAACTAAAAAGACACTTGGAAAGTCTCTTGTGGTAAGCTTTCCTTGATTGCAGTGCAAGCAGACATAAAGAACAGTGTGGGGTCAAACTACACTTATAACAAAAACATTATGTTTTAGAAAGATGAGGAAGCAGACATATCAATCTTGATAGTAAAATCCATCATTTATTTAAAGATTTCCAGCATATGAAATTTATTGCTATCCTAAAAGTTACATAGGAAAAATTAGAAAATTATCTGTACCTTATAAACATTCTGGCTTCTGAATTTCATAAAAAAATGTGCCTTAATATTGAAAACAATATTTATTTTATTCCTGTCAATTTAAAATATTTTAAATTAATTTATTCTGTCATATATTACATCTTGACCACAGCCTCTCCTCACTCCTCTTCTAAATGTCCCTTCCCAATCACTTCTTCTCCATTTCTTCTAGAAAAGTGGGATAGCAACCAAACACAATAAATCAATTTGCAATAAGACTAGTTAACTATCTGCATTTCGAGGATGGAAAAGACCCCGATGAGTCCAGATAGACTGATGCTGTGGGGTTTTTGTTTGTTTGTTTGTTTTTTCTTGTGGTATCCTTGGCCCTTTTAGCTCCTAAAATCCTTTATTCCCTTCTTCTACAGGATTCATTGAGTCCTGCCTTATATGTGACTGTTGGTTCTGAATAGAGCCTCTCTGATGGTGATTATGTCACCCTCCAGTACATGAATATAGCAGAACATCATTAGGATTAAGGTTTTTGCTTTTGTTTTACTTCCAAGGAATATTTGGTTCTATCCCAGGTCTCTGAACCATCAGACTTCTGTGTTCTTGTTCACCAGTGTCAGGAATTGGCTCCCTCTTGTGGCATGGGTCTCAAGCTGGACCAGTCATTAATTAGCCACTCAATTTCCCTGCCATCTTTCCTTCAACACCTTCTGCTGGCAGGACAGAGTTTAGGTGAAAGGTTTTGTGGGTGGTTTGGTGTCCCAGTATCTTCACTGAAATTCTTTCCTAGTTATGGGAGATGACTTATTCAGGCTCCATATCCCTCATTACTAGGAGCAATAGCTATGGTCACCTAATAAAATCCTAGGAGCTTTTTTTTATACTGGGTTTCTATATTGCTTTGGAATGGCTTCCCAATTCCAGGGGTCTTTCTCACCATTCTTTATCTCCATTTAACTGCTCCCTGATATTTTTATTCCCACCTAACCACATTCACTCATAATATCTTTCTAATGTCTATTCTATTTCCCCATCCCAGAGAGATCTATGACCCCCCTTGATCCCTTCTTGTTACTTAGTTTCTCTGCTTCTGTAGACTGTAGAATAATTATACTTTATATTGTAGTTAACATACACTGATAAGTGAGTACACATGATGTTTGTCTTTCTGGGTCTGGGTTACCTCACAGGGAAAGATATTTTTCCTAGTTTCATCCATTTGCCTGCAAATTTCATGATGTTCCTATCTTTAAGAGTAGAGTAATACTCCATTTTCTTTATCCATTCTTCAGTTTTGCAGACATATGCATAGTTTCCAGTATCTGGTTATTAGGAATAAAGCTGCTAAGCACATAGATTAGTAACTGTCTATGTGGTAGGATGGAACATGGTTTAGGTATATGCTCAGGAGTGGTATAGATGGTTTCTGGAGGTAGATCAACTGTCACAACAAGCCCAGTGTCACATTTAGAATTGGTAAAAATCTTTTTCAGTTCAGTAGGCTGCCATTCGTCTTATTGATGGTGTCATTTGCCTTGCAGAAGAGTTCCAGTTTCATGAGGTCTCATTTCTTAGTTGTTGATCTTAGTGCCTACACTATTGATGTTCTGTTCAGGAAGTTGTTACTCATGCTCTTCTATCAGGTTCATATTATCTGGTTTTATATTCAGGTCTCTGATCCACATGGACTTAAGTTTTGTGCAAGGTGATAGATACGGATCTATATGAAGTTTTCTATATGCACACATCAAGTTAGACCAGTACCATTTGTTGAAGATGATTTCTAATTTTCCATTATATAGTTTTGGCTTCTTTGTCCAAAATTAAGTGTGTTTGTTCCTGGAAGTTTGATTCTATTCCATTGATCAACCTGTCTATTATTATGCCAATACCATGCTGATTTCTATTACTATTGCTCTGTAGTATAGCTTGAAGTCAGAAATAGTTATACCTCCAGAAGTTCATTTACTGTATTGTTTTAGCTATCCTGCTTTTTTTCTTTCTTTCTTTTCTGTATGTGGATGAGTGTTATACTGTCAAAGTCTGTAAAGAATTTTGATGGGGATTAAATTGAATCTGTAGATTGCTTTTGGTAAGATGGCCATTTTTACTATGTGAATTCTGCTAATCCATGAGCATGGAAGATTTTTTTTCATCTTCTGGTATCTTATTTATTTTTTCAATGATGTGACATTTTATGATACAGGACTTTTACCTGCTTGATTAGAATTATACCAAGATAGTTTGTATTATTTGTGGCTATGGAGAAGAGTGTTGGATCTATAATTTCTGTCTCAGCCTCTTTGTGGTTTGTATTTAGAAGAACTACTGATTTTTTTTTTTTTACGTTAATGTATCCAGTTACATTGCTGAAGTTGTTTATCAGCTGTAGAAGTTCCCTGGTAGAATTTTGGAGATTGCTTATGTATAATATCACATCATCTACAAATAACGATTCTTTGGGTTCGTCATTTTTAATTTGTATACACTTTATCTGCTCTAGTTTTATTATTTAGCTGGAACTTCAAGTACTATACTGAATAGATATGGTAAGAGTGGACAGCCTTGTCTTGTTCCTGGTTTTAGTGGAATTTGAGTTTTTCCCAGTTTTATCTGATGTGAGCTATCAGCTTGCTGTAAATTGATTGTATTATGTTTAGTAATGTCCCTTATATGCCTGATCTCTCCAAGATTTTTCTCATGAAGGGGAGAATGTAAAATTTGAATATTTAATAATATTTACACTCTTGAAAGATTATATGTTTGTGTCTGTATTATTTTGATATTACCAAGTTGATAAGCCAAAGATTTCCAAATTATTTTGCTTTAAATTTGCTATAATATCTTTACATATTTATGTCAGTAATTAGCTAATAGTCACTTCTAGTCATCCCATCCCAATGAACTGTTTCTATTTGGTTCTCTGCTCAGTTGTCACACTATATGATTTGTATATCATATTCAGTAACCTGGAAAAATTTGAGTTAGAGTGGTTGCTCATGTTGCTTATGCATGTTCTGTTTGTACCTTGAGTGCTGGGAAAGAGCAGTTAAACCCATTGTTGGTACTTCACACAGTGATGAAGGTATAAATGTCCACATGTTATAACACATTTTTTCTCTTCAATATTCAATTCTTAGTACTTTTATGCCACCAAAAACTCAAGTTACTGTGACAATACCATGGCTTCTCATCATTTGTATTTTTATTTCAAGCTAAACTTTTTAATTCATTACTATATCATTTATTCTAAATGCTTATATAAATGCTCATTAGACTGCTATATAAGCTTTTATTTGCTCAAATAAATTTTTCTCTGTAATAATTAAAGAATTTGAGTACTAGGAGCCAGATGAATGGCTAGTGGTTAAAAGTAATTTCTGCTCTTGCAACAGATCCAAGTTTGATTCCCAACACCAACAATGGGTACTTTAAAACCTCTTTCACCTCCATCTCTATGAGAACCAGCACCTTCTTCTGTCCTCCATGAGCAAGAGCGCACACTTTTACACAAACACATATGTACACACATGCAAACATAAATACCAATTTTCTAAAAATGAATTGCAGTGTTATAATTTTGCTATTCACTTTAAAATAAGCTGTTCATATAAAATTTAAAAACAATTATGCTCAAAATATTTTTATGAACATATTTAAAATTAGATAAATTTTATCTGTAATTAAAAATAGATCTACCAATAAAAGCAAACTGTATCAAACACCTATCAAAACAAGCTGACTCTTTTCCAAAGAGCACTGTGGTTTCCAGGTGGTTCCATGGTTCAGCAAACAGAACATGAAGGTCCTTCACAAACTACTTAAGGAGTTTTAGCACAAGAAAATAATGCCTTCTCTGTTTTCTTTTCTTATGCTGTTATATGCAATCAGTTACCCTCAAATACTACAGAAAGACAGCTTACCCTAAAACACAAATTAGACTAGTCAATAAGAGGTTTGTGGAAGAATACATTTTTTTAAAATGTAAAATGTATTGAAGTCCATAGTGAAGCTTTCACTTTTATTTTTATAAAGCTATCCATGGCCTTCCTCTGTTTTCCACAAACCCTATCATGGCTTACAGGATATCCCCAATTTTTTGTCAGGGTCTCTACAGCAGTCTGACAACATCCCAAGCATTTAATTAAATAGGAAACGCTTCTGGATGTCTTCAGCTACAACTGAGCTGCCAATATCTCTTCCTGACCTCGACCACTGAGTCTACTCACTATTTATTTGGGTGTTTTATTGAGGTCCCTGGTCTGGTTGCCTGCAGTGATCATCCACAAAATGCATGCAGATGAATTTCCCCAGTGCTTAGGTCTCCATAATTTTACGGAGGATATTTTTGCTAATTGTCAATAAAACCCTACTTGCAACATTCTGTATTTTAAAATAGTTTTGTTTCTACCAGTATTTACTGATTTTTTTAAAAATCATATTGAATATTGGTATCATTGGAGTAAGGATTTTTCTATGTTCATTGGTATATCTCTAGCTTTTGGAAAGATCGATGTATTTAGAATTCTTATGAGTTAGAAACAATGGGCTTAAAATATCAATGTACGTGTAAGCCATCACTGTAAATTCAGAACACTAAGGTATTTATCAATCAAATTATATCCCTTGAAGATATGCACTGTATTACTTACATGAGTATAAGCATTCATTTTGTTTTTGACTGTTTTCACTAATTGATAGTTATTCTTCAATATATGCATTACTTAAATGCTACGAAGTTTTTCTGGAAGATACCTGCAAATATAAGGTTAGTTTAAAATGGAATTCTAAACATGTTCTCGAGGGTCATGTGTAGTTGGGATTACACAGCAAATCAAAACTAGTGGTATAGATTTTAACCTTTTATTCATAACATATCAGAAGAGAAAAACTAGAAAGAAAAGTTTAAGAACAGGTTTTAACAGATGTTCATATATGGTTCAGGGGAAAAGGAAATTTTTTTCCTACCACTCAAATACCTGTTTTGAAGTCCTCAGAATGTTTTCAGACAGCTTGGCTGTTTGCCAACATTGATTGTTGGTAGTCTGGTATGAAGAATGCCATCTGTGCAGAATTGAAGTCTCTTATGAAAAAGGACTGATAATTATGTTCTTCACAGGTGCTGTTAAAGTGAAATCAGGTGTCAAGCTTACAATTGGCGAAAAGGCTATGATATGCTGAGAAAGAATGGTTTGCCATATTGTGAAATGGGATTTAAGCATAACATTCAAACATTCCGGTCTTCGGGTGCTGCAAAGGTCAGACTACTTAGCAAGCTGTAAAACTCTCGCACTCCTTCCGCCATCAACAGTGAAAGAAAGCTTTATTTTGAATCAAGGATAGAAGCCAGATCAAAGTTATTACATTTCCTCGCTAAAATACCTTTTCAATTACATCATTTCCCCCAGAATAGTTGCTAAAAGAGTAACAGTGAGTTGAAAACTCTAATGACTTAACCTTACATACAAAAATTAATTTGTAAAATAATCAAAATTAGTCTCGCACAGTTTATTAATAGGAACTCATTATATCACTGTAGAAATAGAACTCAACACAGTTATTTCAATATAGGCCAAGAGTGTTCAATTTTACTTGACTGTTGGAACTATCACAAGTCTTCTTTGTGTGAATATAGATGTAGATACTACAGTAAGAACTTCACTATTACTTATGAATCTTCCTTTATCACTGTTTATCAGGGTTGATTTAACATCCTGTTACATCATTTTCTACACTTTATGTCATTTATCCCTCAACACAACTTTCTCAGTTATCAGTTAAGCATGCACTCGGCTTCACACCAGATCACCAGTTAAGTTATCTTCACCATAAGAGGCAGAGCTGGGCCTTAACATGTCTGATTCTGTTAACTCCTAAAATGTTTCTTTCAGTTATTTGGAAAAGAAAAGGGTTTTTTTTTTTCTAAAATGAATATATAAGGTAGAAGAATTGTTCTTATTATCTCATCCAATCTTAAAAGGTGTCATTAATATAGTAAACAATTATGTATTAACATACTGCTTGGTTATAGACAAAATTATAGTCATTGTTGCCGAGGCGAATAAGCAAGAAGAAAATCTAAAGGTCTCTCTTTCACTGCACATCAGTTGATGTAGTTAAACTTAGGAACTTAAACCAAGATGCTTTTTTTCTTAAAGATTATTTTTAAATAACATATAACAACTCTACACAGGGAATGTGTGATGTTTCCATTCACTTATGAATTTTGTGGGCAGATTGTCCAACTATCAGGTAATTAGCATACCTGGAATAATCAAGCTTGTGGAATTAGTATTTCTGTACATCAAATATTTATCATTCCTTTAATCTCCCTCAGCTACTTTGAAATACATGGCCTTTTCTATGTTGACTATAATTCCTTAGCTGGGCAAACTACCCAAAGAAACTTACTCCTAACTATGACATTTTGACCCCTCATTACATTGTTTTATTATTACTCTTCAAAACAACAATAGCTACTTTGGAATCCAGAGATCCCACAACTGTGTTTGCATACTTGCTGTAGTTTTCATGATTAATGTCCCTTAAATGCTTATGTCTTAAGAGTATGGTCCTGTACTGGTGCTATTGAGAAGTAGTGGGGCCTTTGAGAAAAAAGATCCATGAGGCAAACCCCTAAAGGAAGTAATTTGTATGATGCCATGGTATTTTACTTCTTGTCTGAGGTGTGCAGTTATGTTTCACTGTGTTCCTTACCAATATGGTCCACCTAGACAATACCAGTCACAGGGATAATATGAGCCAAACCCAAAAATCTTTTGTTTATAGTCTAAGGTATTCTGTTATAGCTATAAAAACCTGATACAAATAACCCCCCAAAATTATGTTTGAAGCATCCACAGTATTGTAACATCAATGTGTTATCAATGGATGTGTGAATTTATAAAAGAAAGATGGTATGTGTACCTAAAAAAAATAGTATTCAGTGACAAAGGGAATAAAATTCTGTGATTGGGGTCAGTGTGAGCAAAGATGCCTAGTATTATGCAATTAAATGGGACAAAACAAATTCTTCACAATGCCACTCTTATGAGATTTATTTTACTTATTAATATCCAGAAAACTTCTTGTTTCTTATTCTCTATTGTATCATTGCTTACTTTTTATTGTATTGATTTTTTTCTCCTGAACACAGTGATATAAAAATAATTGTCAGAGTATAGAGAACTAACAATTGCATCATGAAATCAACACACATTTGTCCTGTATATGGTTGTATGCACATGTATATATGATAATAATAAAGAAAAAAACAGGTTGTCAATTTTAAATGGATGGAGAATGAGGAGAGTTGGAGGAAGGAAAGGAAAAGGGAGAAGTAATAAATTTTTAATTTAATTTTCATCTAATTTAAATTAATGTTTAATTTTAATTTTAAGTGCATGTCAAGAAAAATAATTAAATATCTAAAGAAAATACAGAAAAATGGTGAGATATACCATAGGATGTTGCTCTTTGGATCTAAGACTTACATAGATGTGTTCAGTCATACTGTCTGGAGCTGTATTCAACAATCCATGAACCCACTAAAAAGAACAACAGCTTCCTAAAAGCAGTAGTCTTAAGTATCATGAGATGATCAGCAACAATTGTGAAATGCTATTTGGCAGAAATTATTTTTTAGATCTCAAATTATTATTTGATCTTTCACAAAATTCCTTTACTCTTATTTGAGAATTAATATAATCTATTTTTAAATATTTAAATTTATTAGAACTTTCTTTATTACATGTTTTACTTATCTTAGGTCACTTAAGGAAAAATTATATTTGGCTTTTGAAACAATTACAATGATTTTTTTTTTAACTCCAGAAGACCCATCAGTGGCCAGAATTAATCTTCTCTAATTCACAAGATACCCATACTAGTTAGGAACATTATAATATGCATAAATTTAAAAGCAGAAAAATTTGTGTATAAAATGAATTTTCATTTAGTATTGATAATACTTCCTACCAGCTGAAAATACATACACCTGATATGTGATCATAAGCTTTTGATTTACATCTAATTATTTAAATATATTTGACATTATTAATGTATCCAAGTGCCAACATTTTATTGAAAGTACAAACATGGAAGCAGAAGGGAGTGATTATATTCCTGTATCACAGAGCAACATGAAATGTGTACTTAAAGCTAATGTCAATAAAAATCATGTTACTAAATGTATAACACTTCAGAGAAAAATTTCATCATTATATAAAACATACCCAAAAATATTAATAAAGCACAGTCTCTATATTTTTAATACAGCAATAACTCATTCAAAGTGTAGTTGCTGTTTGGCAGTAGGGAATTTGATTAAATTATAAAAGCAACATCTTGGGTGGTTCTAATATTTTTCTGTACTCATAAATACATAAAGATTTTTCAAAATACATTCCTTAATAGTTCATAATTAAGTACAAGAAAGTCTCATACTCTCAGCACATTTCCATTTCACTGTACCCCTTCCAGTATCAGACCCTGAGGAGCAGACACTAATGTGGATGCCAACAAGTGCTTGTTGAAAGGAGCCTAATATAGCTGTCTCCTGAGAGGTTCTGCCAGTGCCTGACAAACACAGAAGTAGGTGCTCCCAGCCAACCATTGGACTGAGCACAAGGTCCCCAATAGAGGAGCTAGAGAAAGGACCCAAGGAGCAGAATGAGCTGTCAGCCCCATAGGAGGACCAGCATTATGAAACAACCAGTACCCTCCCTCCCAGAGCACCCAGGGATTAAACTACCAATCAAAGAGTACACATGGAGGGATCCATGGCTCCAGCTGTGTGTGTAGCAGAGAATGGCCTTGTTGACCATCAAAGGGAGGAGAGGACTTTGGCCCTGAGAAAGCTTGATGACCCAGTATAAGGAAATGCCAGGACAAGAAAAGGGGAGAGGATGAGTTGGTGAGCAGGGTGAAGGGGGGAATGGGATAGGGTGTCTTTGGAGGGGAATCCAGAAAGGGGATATTTGAAATGTAAATAAAGAAAATATCTTTAAAAAATGAAAACAGCTTCCTGTTGTCGTGCTTCATTGCATAAGAGCAAAACACAATTTCACAATTTCATTAAAACACAGATCTCACTAGACATCCATCATTTCAAGTGTCTCAAGCCTAGATAATTTGACATGCTTTAAATCTGCATTCTAAGAAGTAAATTCTCTAACAATATTCTAATAAAATAGGTAAACCCAGCTCCCTCCATGTCCCACTGACTATGATATTGCTTAATATAGAATGACAGAGACTGGAAATAATCTAAGTAATGAAAACTACTTGCATTCTAAAACTCTGTATGTTTACTGTAGAGTCTTAAACAGTTTCCTATTTCATAGTAGACTATTCATAGAATTTAGCTATGTTTTCCAAAGCTTACAAATATTAGCTTGCATCTTGAAATTTAAATCATTTTTATCATGTAACTTGACTTATCAATTTTGGGGAAGAAGCTACACCATGCTATGTTAAAGAATAAATAAGATTTATTTATTAAATATTTAGTTAAATATTTATTCAAATACTATTCAAACAAACATTTAAAAATGATATTTAAATGAATAATTGATACTTAAATAAATATTTGAATAATTATTAAAATTAAACAAATGGTTTGTTATATCACAATAAAGTATTGGATTTTGAATTCCTTTAGCTCATTTTAATTTTTCCCCAAATTTTATTTCTATTACTTATTTGGGAATTTTATGTAATACACCCTGATCACTGTTGTTTCCTAATCCTCTGAGGTACACGACTCCACCCGCATTTTCTCCCCTCACTGCCTCCCACAAATACACTAAGTCCTCTTTGTTTTCCCCACATAGTCACTGGGGCGTGGCTGACTTCCAGTGGATAAGGGAGTCCTTCCTGACCCCCTGCAAGGAGCCATCAACTGTGAAGAGCTGTACTTCAGCATCTTTACCAGAAATATTAGGAGCTCATTTCAGTAGCTTCCTATCTGGACTGCTTTTGTTGTTTGTTTTTGCTTTTGTTTTTTCAGTGTGGGGTAAGTTTTCAAAGAAGCTTTCAATATCTCTCACTTTCAGTTATGAGTCTATGATCATTGATTCCGCTGTAAAAGAAATTTCTTAAAATTTGAAAGCAAATTTAGTGTATTGTATATGCTATATATAGTGAGTGATTCAGTAGCAAAACCCTCTAACATGCTTTTAATTAACATGGCTTTAAAGCAAAAAAAAAACAAAAAACAAAAAACAAACAAAAAAAACTTCTATTAGCCTTCCTGGGATAAGCAATGTTGCACTATATAAAATACCTATATGTAGAAGACAACTTCTATGATGTCACAGGAGTTTTATCCCACCTACACCAAGTCTGTCTAGGGATCTTAATTGCTTAATATTGCTTGACCTCCTTATAATTGAATTGTGTTATTAATTTATATCATGTATCTACTCATTGGAATAATAAAAACACTAGAACGACTTGTTAGAAAGCAGAGTCTCCTGGATTCTGCTTTCAATTCTTACAAATAATTAACATTTTGTCCACGATTCCACTTGAGTGTGTGTTTTAGAGATATCTTTAAAAGGAGCAGCTTTTTTGGCATCTCAGAGTAGCTTTAGAAAAGATAGTATGAATCTGATTTTTAATATGGTTTATTCTGCATGTAAGGAGGAGGTGATGTCATGCCTAAGTACTGTCTCAGAGGTATAGGTTTAATACAAAAAATTGAACACTTCACTTTCATGGTCATGAGTAATTCCATAATTGGAGGAAAATATTTCATTGTTTAGATCAAGCAAAGAGGCAGCATTGTTTTTTTTCTAATAGTCTTCAATCTGGATTCATTGCCTTTTTAGCCTTTCCTTTTTAGTCCCTCATGAAACATCATCTGTATTTATATAACATGTCAGAGACTGCAAATAACTGATGAATAGAAAAGGGTTTTCTCAGGTTAGGTTAAAATACCTGTCCTTTGCCTCTTTGGCTTCCCACAACAACATAGCAGCTTGTGGCTCTTCACATATGTGAAGACAAAGGCTTTATGTCTTTACAAACACCAGCAACATAGATCCTATACATTTTCTTCTTTGGGAGAGATGGAAAACGCTGAGAAATTAAGAAATGAAACAGAGTATTGCTCAAAGAAGATTGATAGAATGTTTAGGTGTTAGCCTAACCCAGCTGGAGTCACAGATTTCAGATCTTTTGAGATACAGAGGGGTCCCAAATTCTCTGTAGTTTGATGCAAATGATGCATATGTATGACCTAACAGATGTAAACAGTGAAGCTTTGTAGATGAACCTGTGCTGTGCATCATCCTTCTTTTCCTTGGTGTTTTGAATCCAGATTGAAGACTATTAGGAAGAAAATGTTGCCTTGTTGCTTGATCTAACAATGATATATTTTCCTTCAATTTATTTACTTCATTGTGACAAATTTGTTTAACTTTTTCTGCAATTAACTGGTAGCAAATTAAAAACTATACACACACAAATACACACACACACACACACACACACATAAAATTGCCAAGTGGTGTTTCTCTTTTATCTTTTAGAGTGTTTTAAATCTACACACTTTTATCTTTTTGTTCTGTTTTGCTTTGCTCTGCTTGTTTGTTTGTTTTATTTTGGTTTTAGAAATGGTGTTTCTCTTTGTGGCCCTGGCTGTCATGGAATGCACTTTGTAGGCCAGGCTGACTTTGAACTCACAGAGATCCTCCAACCTCTGCCTCCTAAGTGCTGGGATGAAAGGCCTTTTCATCTTTTAATTCAGGTGCATAGTGCACATATGTCACCAGGCCTGACTTCATAGGTCAACATGGAGTGAAGATAAGGATAACAGTCATAGATTCAAGGAACTGTTTCTGAGAAGGCTGATTTGTAAAGAGTGCAAAATAAGGCACTGAAACACAATTCATTCAACACAAACTTCTGTTTTTTTTTTTTATTTATTTTCTAAATTCTTTGTTTACATTCTAAATACTTTCCCTTTTCCAAGTTAATCCCTCCCCATATGTTTCATAAATCCTCTTCTCTCTACCCATTCTCCTATCACCCCTCCCTTTTCTCTGTCCTGGTACTTCCCTAAAATGCTGGATCAGGCCTATCCAGGATCCAGGCCCTCTCCTTACATCTTCATGGGAGTCATTTGATATGCTAACTGTGTCTTGGATATTCAGGGTTTCTGGGCTAATTAATATCCACTTATCAGTGAATGCATTCCATGTATATTCTTTTGTGATTGGGTTACCTCACTTAGGATGATATTTTCCAGTTCCAACCATTTGCCTAAAAATGTCATGAATTCATTGTTTTTAATTGCTGAGTAGTATTCCATTGTGTAAATATACCTCATTTTCTGTATCCATTCCGCCATTGAGAGACATCTGGGTTCTTTCCAGCTTCTGGCTATTATAAATAAGGCTGCAATGAACATAGTGGAGCATGTGTCCTTATTGCATGCAGGGGATTCCTCTGGGTATATGCCCAGGATAGGTATAGCAGAGTCCTCCGGAAGTGTCATGCCCAGCTTTCTGAGGAATCACCAGACTGATTTCCATAGTGGTTGTACCATCTTACACTCCCACCAGCAGTGGAGGAGTGTTCCTCTTTCCCCACATACCTGCCAACACCTGCTGTCTCTTGAGTTTTTAACCTTAGCCATTCTGACTGGTGTGAGGTGAAATCTCAGGGTTGTTTTGATTTGCATTTCTCTAATGACTAATGATGTTGAGCATTTCTTAAGGTGCTTCTCAGGATCTGAATTTCTTCAGGTGAAAATTCTTTGTTTAGCTCTGTACCCCATTTTTAATAGGGTTATTTGGTTCCTTGGGGTCTAACTTCTTGAGTTCTTTGTATATATTGGATATTAGCCCTCTATCGGATGTAGGGTTCGTGAAGATCTTTTCCCAATTTGTTGGTTGCTGTTTTGTCCTTTTAATAGCGTCTTTTGCGTTAAAGAAACTTTGTAATTTTATGAGGTCCCGTTTGTCAATTCTTGATCTTAGAGCATAAGCTATTGGTGTTCTATTCAGGAACTTTTCTTCTGTGCCCATGGCCTCAAGGGTCTTCCTCAGTTTCTTTTCTATTAGTTTCAGTGTGTCTGCTTTTATGTGGAGTTCCTTGATCCACTTGGAGTTGAGCTTAGTACGAGGAGATAAGAATGGATCAATTCACATTCCTCTGCATGCTGACCTCCAGTTGAACCAGCACCATTTGTTCAAAAGGCTCATAAACATCAGAAGCACTATTTAATCCAATATTTTTTTTCGAGTCTGGGTTTCTCTGTATATCTCTGGCTGTCCTGGAGCTCACTCTGTAGACGAGGCTGGCCTAAACTCAGAAATCCACCTGCCTCTGCCTCCCACAGTGCTGGAGTGTGCCACCACCACCCAGCTTAATCCAATATATTTTGCATTTGTACTTTTCATTTCAAAGATGATGACTTTTTTGTTCATTTTTTTCTTTTTCTTTCTTTCTTTCTTTCTTTCTTTCTTTCTTTCTTTCTTTCTTTCTTTCTTTCTTTCTTTCTGTCCTTTTTTCATTTATTCATTTTTCTTCCATTCATTAAAAAAATAGCTAATCCCATTTTTGAGCTAGAAAATCTGATGATGCCCCACAGTGGTTTTGAAGCTATATATCCCCAATTTAGAAATATTTTCCCAGTTCACTCCTGTTTTTAACAAACTGTATGCTCCAAAGTGGTTATGCAAAAAAAAATCATAATTTGCTTTTTATGATGTTATCTTTCTGAAATGCATACAAATCTGTCTTTTGTAACATCAGATATTTCTAGGCTTATTTGTTCTTTGCAGAGATTGCCTACTAACAATCTTTCTCTTTTATAGTAAAATATTCCATAAAATACTTCTGTATATAATAATATTATGGTCCAATACTTAGAATTTGGGGGGGGAAGTGTTGTATATGTATAATTAGGGTGCTTGTTAGTGTTCCTGAATGTTCCTGCTGCTGGCTTAGAGGTCAGAGGACACACTCAATTTTTGTTTAAAATGTTCCAATTTACACAAAATGGACTCTCTCTCTCTCTCTCTCTCTCTCTCTCTCTCTCTCTTTCTCTCTCTGTCTTTCTTCTTCTTCTTCTTCTTCTTCTTCTTCTTCTTCTTCTTCTTCTTCTTCTTCTTCTTCTTCTTCTTCTTCTTCTTCTTCTTCTTCTTCTTCCCCTTTCTTTCCTCTTCCCCCTTCCCCTCTCTTTCTGTTGTGTCCACCACCCTTCCTAGTCCATAAGTTCCTGGGCCTTTCCTGTCTCTCCCTCTCATTGCACTATAGAAATTCTGAGATTACAAATGTAATCAACAACACCAACTTCAGTCCTCATGGTAAATACCTCACACTTACCCTTCTCCCCTCTTCTAATAATTTTTACATCATTAAAATGTAGTAAAATATACAATTTGCATTAGTATAGGAAAGTCTATACTAATTATGTAAACTACTTTTTGGATCTAGAGTATAAAGTAGGATGATTAAATGTCTAAGAAATCAGTGCATTTTTAATAGAAAAAATGATTTCACTTTCTTTCTACTTAAATGAACATTAAGTTTAAGGGTTTAGCCTCAGGTATTGCCTGTCATTCATAGAAGCCTTAGACATTAAACTTGCAGTCTACTAATCTACATGACACATGGATTAGATTTTTACTCTGGTTTTTATGGACTATTCCAAGACTTATGTGGTTTTGGTGCATGTCATGAACTTTTCCCTAATACAAATAATTCAATTTTATTGTGTCTTCCTTACTCTATATGGGTGAAAGGAAGTTTTAATTCTGCTGTGAGAAAATTTACTGGAATGTACTGACAATTGGAAAATAGAATAAAATGTACAGAAATGCTCATGGAAAAGGAAGAAAAAATCATTGCCTAGGAACAAATAATCTTACAAGAGTGTGACTATTCCTTATACCAGTGTAATTTAAAAATGTAGTAGACCTATCCTATAGTGTAAAGCTATAAAGGGGGAAATCTTGGGAATTTAACTAATTTCAGAGGATGGGATTCATCGGACTTGGAGGTCATATGAGAAATCAAGACAGAGTCTACTGGGAACACATAACAGACATTGAGATGTAAATTATTCTCCAAGGGAAATGGGTGATACAAATGTCAAGCTATGATGAGAGATGTCACCTCAGGGAAAGGACCAGAGGAAATGATTCCTTGTTGGGCATGGAATGCAAACTGATAAACCAATACTGTGGAAAATCTCTCATGTTCTTGGGAGATATAATTAAGGCAATGTGTGGGACTTAATACAAAGTGGTATTTTTAGCCTTTTAATATCTATTAGATCAAATTTATCAGTAAGCCAAAAGGATAAATAAAAAAGAATGAAAGAACAGAAATATCCACCCTGTTAATTTGGATTACAGAGATGGTTTTCTGAGACACAGCTACTGGAGTCTCATGCCTACATCAGTCCTGAGAGGAACAGCCTGAAGAAAGCCACACCAGCGTTTTATGAAGGAGCTGTGGAAGGTTAAGACTCTAGTGCAAGAAGCAATCTCAGTAAGACAGCTGAATTCTGAACTGGCTCTTCATATCTTCCACCAGTTTTCCAAACATAGATATGATTTATTAAAGAAAATGATTTGTTAAAGAAAATGTTGATAATATGTTTATCCGCATCAACTATAGGACTCTTCTACCAAAACCCTTGTGGAATCCCACAGTGAAATGTCTTGAAACCTTCCCTTCCTTTGCTTACTCATCCTTCAAGTATACACAACACAGATACCTTTACAATTTAAATAAGAAATATCCTCCATAGACTCAAATGCTAAATTCTTAATCCACAACATAAGGCGCTAATTTTGTGGGGTGATGGAAATTTAATAGATTGGCCTATGAGGAAGGATGTATATCTAGGATTATGTGTTTAAACATGGTTCCTGACATGTTCCTTACTAGCTCTCTGCTTCCAATTGCTATGGTAAGAGGAGTATCTGCCACAGATTTCTCTGCTATGAAGACCTTTTACCAGGGGTGCAAAAGCAGTAACAGCAAAGACCAAACATGACTATACCATTCAGCAAAATAAATCATTCTGCCTTTGGGTTCCTTGTGCTAGGTCTTTTGCTCTCAGCTAAAGAGAGGTAATTATAACAGATGTTATGTTGGATTTTTTGTATAGTTTCTTAATACTAATAAGCTAGGGAACGTATGTTTGTATTAAGTAGATAAAAACTGCATTTTTTCTTAAAATAATTAACTTCTAAGGACATTAATCACTTTTATCAACTGCTACTTCTTTGGACTAGACCTAATTTATAATTACTTTTTTTTTTAGTAAAAAAATGATTAAATTTAGTAGAAATGATTAAATAAATATGATGAGAAAAGTCACATAGAATTTAACATTTTGTATAGAAACAACTAATCATTAAATTAAGCCTTAACAGCTTCCAACTATTACTGAAACATTTTTATCAATCTTAGAATTTAGATAGAAATATCTTCTTAAAATTCTGGTAACAGCCATACATTTTAGATAAACACTGAGATTTTTAAGAGCATCAATCTTTGAGTGGCATTTGTTTTAAGTTGAGGGTTAGTTCTATTTCACATATATATATATATATATATATATATATATATATATGCACTTATTCTTTCTGAATTTGTAGGAAATCCTGATCATTATGACTAGCTCCACATTTTAAATGCTCAAAATATCTTCCTGAGTGAGGTAATCCAATCACAAAAGAACACACACAGTCTGTACTCACTGACAAGTGGATATTAGCCTCAAAGCTTGGAATACCTGAGATACAATTCACAGACCACATGAAGCTCAAGTAAAAGGAAGACCAAAGAGTGGGTGCTTTGGTCCTTCTTAGAAAGGAGAACAAAATATTCACAGGAGCAAATACAGAAACAAAGTGTAGAGCAGAGACTGGAGGAAAGGTCATCCAGAGACTTCCCCAACTGGGGATCTATCCCAAACATAGTTACCAAACCCAGACATTATTGTGGATATCAAGAAGTGCTTGCTGAAAGGAGCCTGATATAGCTGTCTCCTGAGAGGCTCTGCCAGAGCCTGACCAATACAGAGGCAGATTCTTTCAGCCAACCATTGGACTGAGCTCAGAGTCCCCACTGGGGCAATTAGAGAAAGGCCTGAAGGAGCTGAAGGGGTTTGCATCCCATAGGAAGAACAATATCAACAAACCAGAACCCTTGCCCCAGAGCTCCCGGGGACTAAGCCACCAACCAAGTAGTACACATGGAGGGATCCATGGTCTATGTAACAGAGGATGGACTTGTCAGGAGGCATCAATGGGAGAAGAGGCCCTTGGTCCTCTGAAGGATAGATGGATGCCCCAGTGGAGGGGAATTCAAGGGCAGGATGGCAGGAGTGGGCGGGGATGTGGGAGGAAACATCCTCATAGTAATAGGGGGAGGAAAGATGAGATAGGGCTTTTGGGGGGTGATGGGAAAGGAGATAACATTTAAAATGTAAATAAAGAAAATATACAATAAAAATATAATAAAAATGCTCACCATGGAGCTGGTTTAGATGAACTATAACAAGTGTTGAAATATTCATGTCGTGCCCATGGAGGATGCCAGGGATAGAAAATATAAAGTCAGTTCCAGACATATAAAAGTAATGTCTCCTAGACATTCTTCTTATTACAGAGCACATTCCCACCTGAAAAAAAAAGTCACAGACCCTTCTAACTTTAATAAACCCCATATAAATGCATTACCTCTTTTTGAATTATGTCTTATTTAATCTAGACCACTCTGTCCCACCAGATGCTTATGATGATATCCTAGTGCTAGTCTGCCTCTTCTCCCCCCTCCTCCCGGCTTAGCCTACCTGGCCTCATCATGGCTGACAACTGTTAATTCAGTTAACATTCATAAATCCATTATTTCTATCTCATTTTTGTTCTCATACCTTGACAAAGACAATGTTTATTGTAGGATATCTGGGAAATTCTCTCTTCCTCTACAAAGAATTTAAATTTCCTTTAAGAAAACACATATGTAGCCTTAATTCAATTAAGAATGAAGCAATTAGTGGGTTTGGAGAGGCACAGACTAACAGAAATATGAATCCACAAGTGAATGGATGTCTATAGGAAGCAGTTTTTGCATAGAAGATTATATTTTTTGTACTGAAATCATTCAAACCAATCCTAAATACATAGATGTATCTATGGGACTTTTAATAAAGTCTTAAATGTGAGTGAATATCAAGTCTGAGGGAACTTCTCAACTTGGTTAACACAAATTCGATGGTTAATTAAAATTACAAAATTGATAGTACTTAGGAATTACCTAGGAAATAAATCTCTGGCTATATCTGTAAAATGCTGTATTAGATTTGTTGAAGCAGGAAGACCATTATACAGTACCATTATAGAGACCAGACAATTACCTGATCATATCAACATGTGGACACATCTGTAAGCTGTTGTTTGTTGTTGGTTGACATAGGAGAGTAAACTCCACTATGAGCATTACTAGCCCAGGAAGGTAGTTTTGAATTGTATCAGAAAACTGTGTATCAGGCATGTAAATGAGTCACCAAGCTGCATCCATTTCATCATTGTATCTATTTCAGTTTTTTGTTGAAATTATACGAGATTTCCCTCAATGATAGACTATAAATCTTTAGAATTAAACAATCTCTTTCTCCTCTAAGTTGCTTTTGCCAAAACTTTTTATCATAGTGACAAAAAGGAAACTAGAACAAGATCTTAATATCTAGTACTGGAAGCAACAAAGATTGATAGAAATACCTCCTCTTATTTTGGAAGAAGCTGTGGTCTCAGTGGCCTATAACTAATAGGTATTCTTTAACTGGCACTTAGATTTTGCTGAAAAACTTATGAATTCTGGGCGGCGGCGGCGGCAGCAGTAGCTGGTCCAGCTGAAGGGCCATCAGCGGTGGAACCAAGGCGACACAGGGTCCACTTAGGCCCTGCGCCCACGACCACTGATCTTCGCTGACCAGCCGGGCGGCAAGCAGCTGCGGTTCTGCGGAGCCTTTCGCTGCACGGAAGCCACTTCAGAACTCAGCTTCCCGCCAGTCAGGAGAGGTGCATCCATCTTGATTCTGGGCTCCAGAGATCGGACAGACTGAGGTACACAAACATAATCCTAGGCCCAACACCGCAGGGGTCTGAGCCTGACGGGCGTTGGCCTGCACCCAGGCCCTGGGCTGTTCGAGTGGCCATCGGGGCGCCAACCCAGCCAGGAGTTTTTTTTGCCCTGGCCGGCGCACAAGCCGCCATTTTGCCTACAGGACCCAGAGTGCTCGGGAGGGCAGAGACTGCTAACAAGCGTAGCCTGAGGCTAACAAAACGGGGGTCTAGGCCCCAAAAGGCACAGGACTGACCCCAAGAACTGGGCGGCTTGGTGGGCCATCTGTGTGTCAACCCGCCCAGGAGGTTATTAGCACAACAGACTCTCCCGGTGCTTTCGGGGAGCGCGGACACGCACGCCCGCCATCCGGGTCACCTGGCAGACCCAATTAACAGCCATAGCCCTAGGGGAACTTTGCTCGGACCTTGGCCTCCCAGGCTTTTGCCTGGACTCAGGGCCTGGGCAACAAGGCTAACCTAGTGTGCGCCAGCACGGTTGGGGAAATCGGCTGCCCAGCGGAGTGAGCGGAACACAGGGGAGGTCACAGCAGCATACACCTTCGGAGCTCCCTGGGGGTGCACACGGGTTCCATCTGGTCCACAGACACAATCTGGGGCAAGGCCTCAGTCAGAAGCCCTCAGGTCAACTCTCTCCGCTTCAGATCAACCTGGGCGGCCGCACCACATCTCCAGGTCCCTCAAGAGGCTAGTGGGGGCTTCCGGGCGGCCAGCTGGGAGAAGTCGGTGTGCTCCAATAAATCCTGCAGGCCCCAGCGGGAGCCTTCAGGTGCCTGCTTCGGGATCTGAACAGCCTGGACAGCAGCACCCTGTCTACAGGCAGTGCAGGGTATAAGCTGTGCACCAGAGGCCAACGGGGAAGGGGCAGCTTGCACTGGTGAGTCCAGCACTGACAAGACCAAGTACCACCAGTGAGAGCTAGATGGCAAAAGGCAGACGCAGGAACGTCACTAACAGAAATCAAGGCAATATGGCAACATCTGAACCCAATTCTCCTCTACCAGCATGTCCTGGATACCCCATCACACCAGTAAAACAAGATTTGGATTTAAAATCACTGGTCATGATGCTGGTACAGGAACACATGAAGGACATACATAAAGAGATTCAGGAGAAAATGGATCAAAAGTTAGAAGCCCTTGCAAGGGAAACACAAAAATCATTGAAAGAAATCCAAGAGAATACAAAAGCCAACAAGGAGGAAATGCAAAAAACACTTAAAGAAATACAGGAGAACTTTGGTCAACAGGCTGAGGTCATGAAAGATGAAACACAAAAATCTCTTAAAGAAATACAGGAGAACTTTGGTCAACAGGCTGAGGTCATGAAAGAAAAAACACAAAAATCTCTTAAAGAATTACAGGAAAGCACAAACAAGCAAGTGAAGGAGCTAAGCAAAACCATCCAGGATCTAAAATCAGAAGTAGAAACAACTAAGAAAACTCAAAAGGAGACAATTTTGGAGATAGAAAGCCTTGGGAAGAAATCAGGGGACAGAGATGCAAATATCAACAACAGAATACAAGAAATAGAAGAAAGAATCTCAGATGCTGAAGATTCCATAGAAACCATGGACTCAACAGTTAAAGAAAATGCAAAATGCAAAAAGCTTGTAACCCAAAATATCCAGGAAATCCAGGACACAATGAGAAGACCAAACCTAAGGATTATAGGCATAGATGAGAGTAAAGATTTAGAACTTAAAGGGCCAGCAAATATCTTCAATAAAATTATGGAAGAAAACTTCCCTAACCTAAAGAGAGAGATGCCCATGAATATACAAGAAGCCTACAGAACTCCAAACAGACTGGACCAGAACAGAAATACTTCCCGTCACATAATAATCAAAACACCAAATGTTCTAAATAAAGAAAGAATATTAAAGGCAGTAAGAGAAAAAGGCCAAGTAACATATAAAGGAAGACCTATCAGAATCACAGCAGACTTTTCACCTGAGACTATGAAGGCTAGAAGGTCCTGGGCAGATCTCATGCAGACTCTAAGAGAACACAAATGCCAACCAAAACTACTATATCCAGCAAAACTCTCAATCACCATAGATGGAGAAACTAAGATATTTCACGACAAAACCAAGTTTACCCAATATCTATCCACAAACCCAGCCCTAAAAAGGATAATAGGATGACAACACCAATACAAGGAGGGAAACTTCACCCTGAAAAAAGCAAGATAGTAACCTTTCATCAAACCCAAAAGAAGTTAAGCAATCAAATTTAAAAAATAACGTCAAAAATGATAGGAAGTAACAATCACTATTCCTTAATATCTCTTAACATCAATGGACTCAATGCCCCAATAAAAAGACACAGACTAACTGACTGGATACGTAAACAGGACCCTACATTTTGCTGCTTACAGGAAACACACCTCAGGGTCAAAGACAAACACTACCTTAGAGTAAAAGGCTGGAAGACAATTTTACAAGCAAATGGTCTCAGGAAACAAGCTGGAGTAGCCATTTTAATATCAGATAAAATTGACTTTCAACCCAAAGTCATCAAAAGAGACTCTGAGGGACACTTCTTGCTGGTCAAAGGAAAAATACAACAAGAAGAACTCTCAATCCTGAACATCTATGCTCCAAATGCAAGGGCACCCTCTTTCATAAAAGAAACTTTATTAAAACTCAAAGCACACATTGCACCTAACACAATAATTGTGGGTGACTTCAACACTGCACTTTCCTCAATGGACCGATCAGGAAAACAGAAACTAAACAAGGACACAATGAAACTAATTGAAGCTTTGGACCAATTAGATTTAACTGATATATATATATAGAACATTCTATCCTAAAACAAAAGAATATACCTTTTTTTCAGCACCTCATGGTACCTTCTCCAAAATCGACCATATAATTGGTCACAAGACAGACCTCAACAAATATAAGAAGATCGAACTAATCCCATGCCTCCTATCTGATCACTATGGAGTAAAAGTGTTCTTCAATAGCAACAGAAACAATAGAAAACCCACATACACGTGGAAATTGAACAATACTCTACTCAATGATACCTTGGTCAAGGAAGAAATAAAGAAAGAAATTAAAGACTTTTTAGAACACAATGAAAATGAAAACACAACATACCCAAATCTATGGGACACAATGAAAGCAGTGCTAAGAGGAAAACTCATAGCCCTGAGTGCCTCCAAAAAGAAAATGGAGAGAGCATACATTACCAACTTAATGACACACCTGAAAGCCCTAGAACAAAAAGAAGCTATTTCACCCAGGAGGAGTAGAAGGCAGGAAATCATCAAACTCAGGGCCGAAATCAATCAAGTAGAAACAAAGAGAACCATACAAAAAATCAACAAAACCAGGAGCTGGTTCTTTGAGAAAATCAACAAGATAGATAAACCCTTAGCCAGACTGACCAAAGGGCACAGAGAAAGTATCCAAATTAACAAACTTAGAAATGAAAAGGGAGACATAACAATGGAAACTGAGGAAATCCAAAAAAATCATCAGATCCTACTACAAGAGCCTATACTCAACACAACTGGAGAATCTGGAGGAAATGGATAATTTCCTTGACAGATACCAAATACCAAAATTAAATCAGGACCAACTAGACCATCTGAACAGTCCCATAAAGCCTAAAGAAATAGAAGGAGTCATAGAAAGTCTTCCAACCAAAAAAAGCACAGGACCAGATGGTTTCAGTGCAGAATTCTACCAGACCTTCAAAGAAGAGTTAACACCAATACTCTTCAAACTATTCCACAAAATAGAAACAGAAGGAACACTACCCAATTCCTTCTACGAAGCCACAATTACGCTGATACCAAAGCCACACAAAGATCCAACAAAGAAAGAGAACTTCAGACCAATTTCCCTTATGAACATCGATGCAAAAATACTCAATAAAATTCTTGCCAACCGAATCCAAGAACACATCAAAACGATCATCCACCATGATCAAGTAGGCTTTATCCCGGGAATGCAGGGTTGGTTCAATATACGGAAATCCATCAATACAATCCACTACATAAACAAACTCAAAGAACAAAACCACATGGTCATTTCATTGGATGCTGAAAAAGCATTTGACAAAATTCAGCATCCCTTCATGCTTAAAGTCTTGGAGAGAACAGGAATTCAAGGCCCATACCTAAATATAGTAAAAGCAATATACAGCAAACCGGTAGCCAGCATCAAACTAAATGGAGAGAAACTTGAAGCAATCCCACTGAAATCAGGGACCAGACAAGGCTGCCCCCTTTCTCCTTATCTTTTCAATATTGTACTTGAGGTACTAGCTTGGGCAATTCGACAACATAAGGAGGTCAAAGGGATACAAATTGGAAAGGAGGAAGTCAAACTATCATTATTTGCAGACGACATGATAGTCTACCTAAGTGACCCAAAAAACTCCACTAGTGAGCTCCTACAGCTGATAAACAACTTCAGCAAAGTGGCAGGTTATAAAATCAACTCAAGCAAATCAGTGGCCTTCCTATAATCAAAGGATAAGCAGGCTGAGAAAGAAATTAGGGAAATGACCCCCTTCACAATAGCCACAAACAGTATAAAGTATCTTGGGGTGACTCTTACCAAACATGTGAAAGATCTGTATGACAAGAACTTCAAGACTCTGAAGAAGGAAATGGAAGAAGACCTCAAAAAATGGGAAAACCTCCCATGCTCATGGATCGGTAGAATCAATATAGTTAAAATGGCCATTTTGCCTAAAGCACTATACAGATTCAATGCAATACCCATCAAAATCCCAACTCAATTCTTCACAGAGTTAGAAAGAGCAATTATCAAATTCATCTGGAACAACAAAAAACCCAGGATAGCTAAAACTATTCTCAGCAACAAAAGGAAATCTGGGGGAATCAGTATCCCTGACCTCAAGCAATACTACAGAGCAATAGTGTTAAAAACTGCATGGTATTGGTACAGTGACAGGCAGGAGGATCAATGGAACAGGATTGAAGATCCAGAAATGAACCCACACACCTATGGCCACTTGATCCTCGACAAAGAGGCTGAAAACATCCAATGGAAAAAAGATAGCCTTTTCAACAAATGGTGCTGGTTCAACTGGAGGTCAGCATGCAGAAGAATGCGAATTGATCCATCCTTGTCTCCTTGTACTAAGCTCAAATCCAAATGGATCAAGGACCTCCACATAAAGCCAGACACTCTGAAGCTAATAGAAAAGAAACTGGGGAAGACCCTTGAGGACATCGGTACAGGGAGAAAGTTTCTGAACAGAACACCAATAGCGTATGCTCTAAGAGCAAGAATTGACAAATGGGACCTCATAAGGTTACAGAGTTTCTGTAAGGCAAAGGACACCATCAAGAGGACAGATCGGCAACCAACAAATTGGGAAAAGATCTTCACCAATCCTACATCAGATAGAGGGCTAATATCCAATATATATAAAGAACTCAAGAAGTTAGACTCCAGAAAACCGAACAACCCTATTAAAAAATGGGGTACAGAGTTAAACAAAGAATTCTCACCTGAAGAACTTCGGATGGCGGAGAAGCATCTTAAAAAATGCTCAACTTCATTAGTCATTAGGGAAATGCAAATCAAAACAACCCTAAGATTTCATCTTACACCAGTCAGAATGGCTAAGATTAAAAATTCAGGAGACAGCAGGTGTTGGAGAGGGTGCGGAGAAAGAGGAACACTCCTCCACTGCTGGTGGGGTTGCAAATTGGTACAACCACTCTGGAAAGCAGTCTGGCGGTTCCTCTGAAAACTGGGCACCTCACTTCCAGAAGATCCTGCTATACCACTCCTGGGCATATACCCAGAGGATTCCCCACCATGTAATAAGGATACATGCTCTACTATGTTCATAGCAGCCCTATTTATAATTGCCAGATGCTGGAAAGAACCCAGGTATCCCTCAACAGAAGAGTGGATGCAAAAAATGTGGTATATCTACACAATGGAGTACTATTCAGCCATTAGAAACAATGAATTCATGAAATTCTTAGGCAAATGGATGGAGCTAGAGAACATCATACTAAGTGAGGTAACCCAGACTCAAAAGGTGAATCATGGTATGCACTCACTAATAAGTGGTTATTAACCTAGAAAACTGGAATACCCAAAACATAATCCATACATCAAATGAGATACAAGAAGAAAGCAGGAGTGGTCCCTGGTTCTGGAAAGACTCAGTGAAACGGTATTTGGCAAAACCAGAACGGGGAACTGGGAAGGGGTGGGCGGGAGGACAGGGGAAGAGAAGGGGGCTTACGGGACTTTCGGGGAGTGGGGGGGGGCTAGAAAAGGGGAAATCATTTGAAATGTAAATAAATTATATCGAATAAAAATAATATTCATTAAATGTCAAAAAAAAAAAAAACCTTATGAATTCTAACCTTAGTATTGTCCACCTACGTAGGGTAGTTCTAGTCAGGATTCTTAAAAATATATGTGTGTCTGTGTGTTTCATAATATAGATAAATGAAATATTTTTATGTAATATATATTATGTATATATTAATATGTTAATATGTACATAATATATTACATATATTAAATATGTATTATAACTTAGCTTATAAAGCAATAGATTGCTGTAGGCATTTTCATGCACCCTTAATTTTGGTTAGCCCCACTCCCAAAAGCTCAGTTACCAATATTGCCTCAGTTCAGAGTAGAACTTCATATCCTCTTCAACTCACTATGCTGTAAGTTTTTCTGGCTTGAACTAGTAGTAGTGTTACCCATAGCATCTTTTTTCTTTTTTAACATTTTATTGGTTCCTTGTGAATTTCACATTGGAGAACATCACTAACTGAAGAACATCTATAATCTCACTCATCTCCTGTCCCTTCATATCCATCCTTCACCCTTGTAATTTCCTCTAAAGATAATAAAGATAGAATAAAATCAAAACAAAACCTAACATACCCATCTTTTCATGGAAGCTATAGTATGTTACCATATCTTCCACAGTATACCCCTTTGTCCATACACTTTTACTTGAAAGTGTGTGTTGTAATGAGTCATTGGTCTATTTTGAGACTTTGGCATCTGTTACACTATCAATATTATATCCTCACAGGGACTTCTTTCAGCTACCCTGTTGTTGCCCTGTGTCATCCAGCTCAAAAGCTACAGGATCTGTAAGACAGACCCTTTGACTCACTCTAGCAAATCAAAAATGTGGTAGAGGTTGGTGTTGGTCAACTCAAAGTCCTGGATCTAAGTGTTGGAGGTAGCTGAATTGGTTAGCCCACCAGCTCTCCAGTTCCCATACCACAAGGGTACCATTCCCCCTACTGTTCTGCCTAGTACACCCAGTGCCTTAGTTGACAAGCAACAGGGTCCACAATCCCGCCTTCAGGTCCAGCTTACCTGTACCTTTATCACCAGGACAGCTCTACTATGCTGACAGGGCTAGGTACAGGGAATACTCTTCAGAGTGCTATAGCTGGTGAAGGGCAGGGCCAGTTCTCTTGAGTGGGATGATTTGTGACCAGCTCAGTAGTGTCTCTGGCAGCAGTCTATACCAGGAACATCTATACTGCTTATGGTGGTAACACACACTAGGGACATCAGTCCCCTGCTGCAATAGGACCATAGAGTAAGACATGGCTCCCAGAAGCAGGATGAACAAAGAAGTCCCCATGGCCTCAGGTGGCAATGCAGGCTGCAAAGATTAGCCTCAGACATGATATCCAATGACAATCCAGACCACAGACACTCACTTGGTCTTCAGTGGTAACTCAGGCAACAGACATTAAAACAGATGCCAGCTGCAGCAGAGCCACAAACTCAAACTCTTGGTGGCAGCCTGAGCCAGGACCTCACCACAGACTCCTCATTATCTGTCTTTTCCTCACTGCTGTTGAGTTTCCAGTTCCATAATTCTCCACATTGTACAAATTCCTTGGCTTCACTTTCTCTTCTGTCTCTCCATTCATTGCATATACCATCTTTCCCATCTGGCACCTGTGGCAGGTACTTGAGTATCTTTGTTTAGGCTGATGCAGCTGTTGGTGCATAGTGCAGGTATCTGGGTGTCTTTTAGTGCAGGTGCTTGGGTGCCTTTGCATTTTTTTAAATCAACAAACGAATAAAAGCAAACAAGATCTCCTTTCATATATGAGTCGGTATTCTAAGGCATAGTAATACAATGGAGACCTGCTCAACACTAAAATTGCATGAGGTGTTAACTCAAGAAAAACAATTGCAATGGGAAACATTAATTTGATAGTTGTATATAAGTTAAACCAGTCTCAAAGAGGACATATTGTGACAAAATGATGACATCTGACAAAGTTCAAGACAATGGAAACAATCAAATGATTTTCCCAGCAATGAGGAAGAAGGCAGAAGGAAAAATAGGTGACAAACCACAACACTGTTTTAGAGCTATGAAACTATCTTCATGATATTGTCATGTTGGATGTCCAATGTGTTTACACAGTTCAAAATTCATTATTCAATATAAATGAAGTGACTTTTGATGCAAACCAAAAAAGGCCTAGTTACAATATTCACAATAATAATCATCTCCACTCATTGTCTTTCTTTTTATTCAGTTGTCATCATTTTTAAGAGCCAGGCTCTAATTTGTGAACTAGCTACACACAATTCCCATTGACTTCAGTTTTATTTACCAAAGTAAATACCAATCACCAATCCATGGTCTTTCTCAGGTCTCATGCACCTTTAACCTTTTTGTAACTGACTGTAGGGGACTAATCAACATTTGATTGAATCAGGCTTCAGGTTGTCTGGTTTTTAGTGTCTGAGCCTTTCCTCCTGGGGTCCACTGTGCTTTTGCCCCGTAAGCTGGGCCCCCTGCTAGCTCAGTTCTTCCTTCCCATTTATCCTACTTTTGTGACTCTGTGGGCTTGCTTCTTACTACACTATCCTTACCATGTATCATGTTAAATTTCTATTTGCATTTTCCACAATTTGCTATAACATTTTTCCTGTTTACTTTTTCTTGCAAAACTCACCATTCCTTTTTATGTTGGGGACTAAGGATTGAAATACTGGCTTTCTGTATCAGGCCAGAACTGTTCTACTGAACCATATCTCCAGCCTTAAAGATTCAAATTTTCTAATATGGATCCTTTCCAAAATGTATCACTTCCGTTTCTCAGTAAATGTGAACTCCATCTTGGGGAATACAAGGCTGGGATTTTAGAATAATTAAATATTTAAAGTGTTACTTCTGCACATCCAGGCTTCCATTTTAATAGCTCTTTTGTCCTATTTCCGCATTATCAGCAGGTTCTGAGTACATCATCATCCAAACTGTTGCTGCAGCCTGTATACCTTCAACCTGTTGTAAACTTTATTTTCCCCAATTCAGCCTGTCAGACTCCTAGATAGATCTTACATACACTTAGAACCTGTTCAATAACACAGAGTTCACTTACCATGGCCTGGCATTCATACATCTTTGAGAATTTTGTTGTCATAAACATCTTCTGATTTCCCTCTCATTGAAGGAAGACACCAGTCTGGCTCTAACAACACAAAAGCATTCATTTGTTTGTACAACTTGCTTCAGGTTTTCTAAATCACGCATTCCAAGTGAGCTTGCACAGTCTTTGTCATCCTCACAAATGCAGTCCTGGTCACCATATGCTTTTGAATCCTTCCTTAAACTCTTACTCTTTCATCCCTGCTCCTCCTATTGATTTTGATACTGCAGTTGATTGTGGCTGATCCTTTTAGCTCTATTTACCCATCATTTGCACATCCCTGTTGGAGCTCATAAGGTGAGTTTTCTACCATAGCTTAAAAAATGGCTGCATTTCATATGCTGAATTTCAATATTTCTTATAATTGATAATAATTTTGAAAACAAAGCTCACTTACAAAAAACTTACACCATGCGCAAAAGACGTTTTCATACTGAAAACAAAGCAGCAAATAACAAAACAAAACAAAGAAAAAGTTGGCATGACTTGGCACATTTTTTAAAAGACCTGCTTATTCTTGGTAAGACCTGGGCAAAGACTCTTTGAAACCAATATCAAAGAAAAGTGTTCTAAGTATATTGCTTGGTAACTTGACAAATTCCCAAGGTCTATACCTTAAAACAAGCAAGAAAGCAAACAAGGAAACACTACCTTTAGAAGCCATAGTTATGTAAACGGCAAAACTGGAGGTAGGGACAAAGTCAAGCAAGCACAAACTTTTATTGAGAAAATACTTAAACCAGAACCATGTGTGTCCCTTATGTGGCCACATCACTCCAAAGAGACAGGTCCTTCATTCTGCTTTACACATCAGCCCAGTGGAGTTTTTCCAGGCAGGCTGGATTCTGTGTCAGTTTTGCTTTAGTGAAATCTAGACAACAGGCCTTCCTATTTTAAGAACTCATAAGTCCTGTGGACAGGAGTCATCCAAACGTCTCCATTTTCAAATTTTATAAGGTTCAGTTTCCTCTGCCTTACTTTGAAACATTTTTTAATTTAGTGATGAAGCCTGGAAATCAATGAGATCTGTAAAAGTCATACTTCTTTATTTCTCAGTTCATCCAAAGTTTCTCGAGACTTTTATATGTGACTCAACAAAGAAGCCTCTAATGTAATACACACTTGTAGCAGGAGCTATAAAAAGCATGCCCATTAGAGTTTTGTTAGGAGTGAAAAGCAAGTTCATTTTATATTATTTTGTTAATACCTATATGCCAATAATTTAATTGGAGATCCAAGAATTAGAATGGTCAACCTTGTTGGCTATATATAACAATTAAGTGATTATATTTGACTCTGTTAGTAATCTCTAGAAGTAAATTTATGTTAAAAGTATGGTTTTGATTCGTTCTTTGTAAATACTTATACTAACATTATAAAATAGATTTCAGATATGTATAGTAATCACTGTGGTGGTTAAAATGAAAAATGTCCCCATAGTCTCAGGTGTTTGAACACTTAGTGAATGGTACTGTTTGTGCAAATCCAGGTGACTCAGTCTTGCTGCAGAATATATGCCAAAGGGAGCAGACTCTCAGCTTCAAGCTTGTGGTTCAAGATGTGAGCTCTCAGATGTACCACTATTTCTCTGACATTAACTCTCATGCTTCCCTGCCATGATAAACTCTTATTTCCCCTGGAAACATAGTTGAAATAAGCTCATCCTTCTGCTAGTAACGTTTGGTGACTGTCTTTTGTCACAGCAAAAGAAAAGTAATAAAAACAGCAAAATGGTTATAGAATAATGATAATGTGGAATGACCATTACAAATATTTATTACCTCAGAATACAGCTCTAAAGTCATAAAGACAGTGATTTACAGATCTAAAACAAACCAATCTATAATCACTTTCAGATATGTTGATACAAACATACAAAAATATATAACCCATTAGAAAGAAGTAAGAGTTTGGTAAGTTGAACACAATCAACCAACATGTTTTACATGATATTTATAAACTATTATACTAAATATCAGAAAATTATATTCTTTCTCCTTTATACAGAGAGCACAAAAAGAAGTCAAACCATGGACCACAGAATAAACCCCAAACAATGCAAAATTTCATACAAAATCTATCCTCTAAATGTCATTAGATATTACTAGATTCAATAACAGATGCCTAAAAAGGAACAAACACATATGTAACAACTGGAGCATGGGAGCTTGCTAGGAGGCTAAGGTACTTACTGGTCATGCAGAAGAGCTGGTTTTGATCCCCAGAATATATGGCAGTTCACAACTGTCTGTAACTCTGTCCTAGGGGATCCAATTCTCTCTTCTAGCATTTGTAGACACTACATGCATCCAAATAATTTATATACATGCATGAAAATCACTCATATACATAAAATAAAAATATCTAAAAATGAAAGAATAAAATTAATATTGTGGTAGTTTGAATAAAAATGACTCCATAGGCTCCTGTTTTTCAATGTTTGGACCATAGAGAAGGTCACTATTAGGAAATGTGACATAGGCTTTGAGGTTTCTATGTTCAAGTTATGGTAAGTGTGACACACAGTCTCACTTTGGTGCCTACAAATCAAGAAGTAGAACTCTCAGATCCTTCTCCAACATCTTGTCTGCCTGCATATTGTCATGCCTCCTGCCGTGATGATAATCAACTATAAGCCCAATAAAATACTTGTCTTTATAAGAGTTGTCTTGGTCCTAATGTCTTTTTACAGCAATAAAAACCTAATTAAGACAAAACCTTTTATAATAACATCAATACTTAGAAATAAAACCAACTAAGTCTATATGCAAAAGCCCATCATATGTGTGAAGATTAGAAACACATTATTAAAAAAAATTCAAGGTCCAAATGAACCACATTTGCTGTATCCATACTTCCATCGAGGACCATCTGGGTTGTTTTCAGCATCAGAAGCATGTGTCCTTGTCGTATGGCGGGGTGTCTTTTGGATATATGCCCAAGAGTGGCATAGCTGGATCTTTACGTAGAACTATTTCCAATTTTCTGAGGAACCACCAGACTGATTTCCAGAGTGGTTGTATCAGTATGCAATGCCACCAGCAATGGAGAAGTGTTCCTCTTTCTTCATATCTTGTGAACATGTGTTGTCACTTGAGTTTTTGACCTTAGCCATTATCTGATGATGTGAGGGGGAAATCTCAGGGTCGTCTTGATTTGCATTTCTCTGGTGGATAAGGACTTTGAACATTTCTTTAAGTGCTTCTCAGCCATTCAAGATTCTTCTGTTGTGAATTCTCTGCTTATCTCTGTACTCTAGTTTTTAATTGGGTTATTTGGTTTGGGGGAGGTTAACTTCTTAAGTTCTTTATATATTTTGGATATTGGCCCTCTGTCAGATGTAGGGTTAGTGAAGATTTTTCCTCTAATCTGTAGGTTGCCGATTTGTCCTCTTGACCATGTCCTTTGCTTTACAGAAGCTTTTCTGTTTTACAAGGTCCCATATATCAATTGTTGATCTTAGAGCCTGAACCATTGGTGTTCTGTTCACTAAATTTGCTCCTGTGCCAATGAGTTCAAGGTTCTTTCCCACTTTCTCCTCTATTAGATTCAGTGCATCTGGTTTTATGTTGAGGTCCTCAATCTACATGGACTTGAGCTTTGTGCAGGCTGATAAATGTGGATCTATTTTCATTCTCCTAGATACAGATCAGCACAATTTATTGAAGATGCTTTGTTTTTAACACTGTATGTTTTTGGCTTCTTTGTCAAAGATCAAGTATCCATAGGTGTGTGGGTTTACTTCTTGGCCTTCAATTCTATTCCATTGATCAACCTGTTTCTGTTCTAATACCATGCAGTTTTTATTACTGTTGCTTTGAACTAAAGCTTAAGGACAGGGACAGTAGTTCCCTGGAAGTTCTTTTATTGGTGAGAATTGTTTAGGCTACCCTATAAGTTTTGTTTTTCCATATTAAGTTGATAATTGCTCTTTCTATGTCTGTTAGGAATTGTGATGGAATGTTGATGGAATACTATTCATCTATGAAAAATGAGGACAACATTAATTTTGCAGGCAAATGGATGGAACTAGAAAATATGATCCTGAGTGAGGTAATTCAGACCCAAAGTATATGTACTCACTGATGAGTGGATATTAGCCAAAGATATACACTTTCTAGGACACAAGCCACAGACCTTAAGAAGTATAAAAAGATGAAAGGCCCGAGTGAGGATGTTTCAATTCCATTTAGAAGTGGGAGGAAATAATCCCAGGAGGCAGAAAGAGGAAGGGACCTGGAAGGAAGGGGAAAGAAGAACAGGATCAGGTACTGGGAGACATACAGGAGAGGAGCCCAAAGAGCTAAGAGAATGAATGGAGATAAGCACCATGGGGGTGAGGTGGGAAGGTAGACCCTCTAGAAGGTACCAGAGACCCAGGAGGTAAAAGAATCTAAGAACTCAATAGGGGTGACCTTAGCCAAAATGCCCAACACTGTGGAGAGGGAATTCAAAGAGCCCACCTCTAGTAGATAGATAGGGCCTCAAGTAGAAGGACAGGGTTACTAACCCACAGTCAAATTTTCTGATCTAGAACTATTCCTGTCTAACTGAACTGCAGGGAAAAAATAGAGAAGAGATGAAGGAAAGGCAATCCAATGATCAGCACAACTTGGCATCCATCCCATGGGAGGGCACCAAGATCTGACACTATTATTGTTGCTGTGATGTACTTACAGATGGGAGTCTGGCATGGCTGTCCCCTATGGGACCATGAAAGGTGGCCTGTTTTCTGGTTGAGCTAATTTAAACTCCAGTGACACAGCTGGAGATTATCCTGCAAGGAGCAGAAGGCTTTTGTCATCTCCTAGACACCAGGCTCCAGACACAAGGTTACAGCTCTCTCCGCCATAGTCTGGGGCCATCAGTCACAGTAGTCTTAAAACAGATCTCCATTTTAATGAGGTACCTAAAGCCCCGATGGGCTTAGAAAGATTTCACCGCACACCAGTCAGAATGGCTAAGATTAAAAACTCAGGAGACAGCAGGTGTTGGTGAGGATGAGGAGAAAGAGGAACACTCCTCCACTGCTGGTGGGAATGCAAGTTGGTACAACCACTCTGGAAATGGGTCTCACGGTTCCTCAGAAAACTGGGCATGACACTTCCAGAGGACCCTGTTATACCACTCCTGGGCATATACCCAGAGGATTCCCTGGCATGAAATAAGGACAGATGCTCCACTATGTTCATAGTAGCCTTATTTATAATAGCCAGAAGCTGGAAAGAACCCAGATGTCCCTCAATGAAGGAATGGATACAGAAAATGTGGTATATTTACACAATGCAATACTACTCAGCAATTAAAAAACAATGAATTCATGAAATTCTTAGGCAAATGTTTGGAACTGGAAAATAAGTGAGGTAACCCAGTCACAAAAGAACACACATGGAATGCAATCACTGCTAAGTGGATATTAGCCAGAAGCTCTGAATAGCCAAGACACAATTAACATATCAAATGATTCCCGAGAAGAAGGAAGGAGAGTCCTAGAAAGGCTTTCTGCAGCAATGCAGTGGATTACCAGGACAGAGAAGTGGGAGGGGTTTGATCAGGGAATGGGTGGAGGGAAGAGGGTTTATGGTACATATGGGGAGGGGGGAACTGGGAAAGGGGAAATCATTTGGAATGTAAACAAAGAATGTAGAAAAAGAAAAAGAAAAAAAAAAGAAAATTAAACTGTCCTTCCCAGAGACTCCTCCCACAAAAGGTATTTAACCTCAGGCTTGCCTTGAGGAAGTGGGTACAGTTTCACTCACCACAACTCTCCACCATGACAATAAATGCTTTAAAACCATGGACTGCCTCTTCTCATCTGGATCTTCTGTACTGAAGCAATGGAACAGGTCTCCCTCTAAAAGGCCAAGTCTAATCTCACACAGGAGGCCTCTCTGCCTTCCCAAACAAGATTTTCACCAAGCCAAGCCACCCACTGAGTAAGTCAAGAGCACTCTTGCCCCACTTTTCCCTTCAGCTCTGGGCTAGAACCAGCCCTGGCAGCCCACTCCGTTCTCAGTTCTTCCGCAGCAAAGCATCTGAGGTGTTCGAGAGCCTTGGGCTCTGTGTGGGCTGGCATCCTGGAGTCAGACTCTGGGAAGTTTCCTGGGGACTTCAGAATGTGCCTCCCTACCCCAAGAGCAGAGCCCAGTGCCTTCATACAGCCTGATGCCCACCTAGCTGTGGTATGGAGCACATGCAGTCAAACTTCCCGTATCTGTCTCATCCAGCTGCCTGAGCCCTGGGCTGGAAGTAGGCCATCCTGAGAGGCCCTATCAACAGCAGACTGAGATAGATGTAAATACTTATAGTCAACCATTGAACTGAAGTTGGAGGAAATCTCTATGATTTAATTACCTAAAAGATTGAAGATGCTGAAGGGAAGAGCATCCCCAAGGGAGACCAGCAGTCTCAACTAACCCACACCCCAGGGAGCCCCCAGAGCCTGAGCCACCAACCAGAAGCATACATAGACCAGTTCAAGGCTCCTGACACAAATCTAGCAGAAGTCTTGCTGGTCTGGTCTTAGTGGGAGAAGATGTGCCTAATCCTCTAGAGGCTTGAGGCTGCAGACAAGGGGGAGTCCGGTTGGGGGAGAGCACCCTCTCAGAGGTAAAGAGGAGGAGGGGGATGAAGAGGCAGAGCAAAGGTAGTAATGTAAATATTTAAAACAATGAATTCATGTAATTCTTAGGCAAATAAATGGAACTAGAAAATTCCAGTGTGAGTGAAGGTAACACAGTCATAAAAGAACACACATGGTATGAAGATATTAGGAAAAAAGCTCAGAATACCCAAGATACAACTCACAGACCATATAAACGTCAGGTTGAAGGAAGACCAAATTTTAGATATTTTAGTCCTACTTAGAAGTGGGGGACAAAATAATCACTGGAGGTAGGGAGAGAGAGGGATCTGGGAGGGAGAGAGAAGGAGGGGGAAAGGTGGGCAGGGTCAGATGTGGGAGGTGGCAGGGGGAGGTGTTCAGAGGGTCAGGAAACTGAATGGAGGTATATAGCAGTATGAGATGGGGACCTGTGGGTAGCCACTAGAAAGTCTCTGATGCCAGAAAACAAGAGGTTTCCAGAACCCAACAGGAATGCCATTAGTTGAAATATCCAAAGAAGGGAGCAAGAACCTGTAGAGACCGTGTCCAGAGGTTATACAGGGCCCCCAGTAGAGAGATGGGGCTACCCACCCATATCAAATACTAAGCCAGAAATGTAAGTAAATATTAATATTTGAAAGTCTAGATGTACATCCACAAGTAAATTGGTAAGTGGTTTCAAAAAAATTAATCAAGAATTTAGTGAATATAATTGAGTTTTTCTTCACCTTTTAGAGATAAAATATATAGCTACTAAAATGCAAAGTAGTAATAAAAAAATCCATCTATCTGCGTGGTGGTGGCACACGCCTTTAATCCCAGCACTTGGGAGGCAGAGACAGGCAGATTTCTGATTTCGAGGCCAGCCTGGTTTACAGAGTGAGTTCCAGGACAGCCAGGGCTATACAGAGAAACCCTGTCTCAAAAAAAAAAATCCATCTATAACATACAAAATTTAACTTCAGACTTTACATAAGCCTAATGTAAAATTTAAAAAGCTGAGGGTTTGGATAACATAGGGAAATTATATCCATAATTATATAGATATCACCAAAAGCACTGTATGTAAAACCAAAATGGGATAGTTTTCATTACATCAAAGTTTTACCTAATCTATAGTTTATGTTAGAAGAATATAAGAACAAGACATAAATGAGGAGAAAATAAATTGCAATTCCACATCTAATGGTTTTCTCTAAAATAAAAATTTTAAAATAAAAATATTGACCATAAATGAATAATAAAAAATATGAGGAAAACCTTGAACAGTTAGAGCACCAAAAATGATAAGGATAATAATAAAGACATGGAAAATCTCTCAACACCATTATTGAGTAAGATGTGAATGAAGACCAAATGCAACAATAATACCTACTTTAAATACTGAAGTCAAGAACAGCCAGGCAGTGGTGGGGTATGCCTTTAATCCTGGATGCAAAGGCAGGTAGATTTCTGAGTTTGAGGCCAGCCTGGTCTACAGAGTGAGTTCCAGGACAGCCAGGGCTACACAGGGCTATCAAAAAACAAAAAGAAAAAAAAATAAAAAGAAGACCCACGATGTGGGTGTGACTTGGTGTACTAAGTGTGAGTTAAACAAAGACAACACCAATGAACATAATATAGTAGACAGGGAGAATCCCATAAAACCTCATCCCTAAACAAAGAACTACAGACAACTGAAGAATGTTGGGATTGGGAGAGGTGACCTTTCCCAGGGAAGAATATACTGATTAGTTTTCCAAAGCTAGTGTTAAGTCTTGAAAGCATCCATCCATTATATGAACTCAAAAGGTTATATTTAGTAATGTGCATGTGTATGCATATACATTTGTGCATGCAATAGCAATTAGTGAAAAAAGAGGTTATGAATTTGAAGGAGATTGGAGAGGGGTACGGGGGGGGGGTTGGAGGGAGTAAAGGGAAAGGAGAAATGTAATTATATTTCGCTCTCAAGAATAAAATTAAAGACTGACAATGAAATATTATCCTGGTATAAACCATTCCTGTTACATAATTGATTCTTACAAATACTTCAAATATATAAAATGAATGCCAATTTTACCAAATACGTAGCTAGAGATACACAGGTAGAGGGTCTTTTCAACCTAACAGGTGGGATTATAACATAGTGCTCACATAGTTGTTTCATGGTACTAGAAAAACAAAAAGAAAACATTTCCAATACTTTTTGGCTTTACCACGGCTATGTATTTTCCATAAAGAAACAGCCAGCCAACTAGTTGTTCTTGAGAAACCATCATACTTAAGAAGGCAGATTCATTGCTCTTGAATGCTCACACACTGAAGGTCTGAGATTAATGATATTAACACTGAAGCTGCTTCCCCTGAACATTACGAAGCACGACTGTCTTTTCCTTCTGTCTTACTGCTGCTGGCCTGTTGGGACATTGTGGTGATCTTAGGCCCTGATTTCTGCCTGACCTTTTATACACATTCCTCATTTACACAGTGAAAAAAACAGCCAAGGTTTAGTAATATTTAGTAATATTATGAGAACAGTTTCTCAGTTCACATAAAAGTTTTGGGGGAAGAATCACAGGAGTTCGCAAGTTTAACTTGAGGAATATTGGAAATGTTGACATGGTTGAAAGCTGTAAAAATGAGAATCTGGTGAGACAAGAAATATAGAGGACAGAGAGATGGATTTAAAACACCAGGGAAAATTTAAAAGCCATGAAAGTAAACTGTACATCAAATATGAAACCATCTAAAATATGACGTGATTTAAACTGCTGAAAGGGGTCCCAAATAGCAATGCATGCACAGCATTCCCTACATAGCCAGGGTTCCTGACCCTGGAAAAGACACATAATCTTTAAGTCTTTTGGTCAGGAGGGAACTATAGTTAACTAGCCATTTAACTCAGACCCTGTTTATTTAATTTCACACTTTAAAGTGTACCAATCATGTAAGAATTGGTGCATGAGTCAGACAGTGGCATTTTCTTTGGTTATTATGGGACATAGGACTAGAAATCAATAGAAAAAGTGGTAACAAAAAGAAGGCTCATAATAGGAGGACGGAAAAGATGTCCTTAAAAGCAAGGAATACAGATTACTTAATACTGCATAAAATTGTGCAGCTATAATAATAATAATAATAATAATAATAATAATAATAATAATAATACAATAGGACAAAAATCAATATTTATAGGAGTGGGCTGCATCACTGGCTTCCAGCATGGCTGCTTACCAGTTAATTTTGCAAAGACAGAAGTAAAGTATATAGAAAATGACAGTCATGAGAAACTCATACTCATGGATAAAACATTAACAGAGTTTAAAATATTTTTAAAAGGAAGGTGCCATGTTATGTCCACTTGATACAAGCTAGTATTATCTGAAAGGAGGAAACCTCAACTGAGAAAATATCTTCATAATATCCTACTCTAGGGCATTTTTTTAATTAATCATTGATGTGGGAGGACCCAGTACATTATGGGTGGGGCCATCCCAGAGCCAGTTGTCCTGGGATCTATAAGCAGGCTGAGGAGTCTATGTGGAACAAGTTCATATATATTGTTGACATTATCTACATGATAGCCACTATACTGCGACTATCACATGCTTATTCTTATAATATATTAAATGAATATATAGATACCATGATATTATAAATTCAAGTAATGTGACATCTCTATGTTATTTCTAATTCAATAATAATCCTATTTTTCTCCTTCTGTGAGTCAGAAAATTCTAGTAAGAAAGTAGATTCATTTTAAGAAAAAAAAGACAGAAAAATACAGTGACCATGACCAATCTTCATTCCCTGAACCACTTTACTTGACTTTTGGGATTATGAGAATGAAACATGTAGGTTCTGACAATCATTTTAAGATCCTTGTCATGACAATGAGAGGACGGCAATAATCAGTGACAAATCAGAAAAAAAATCTTTGAAAAAATATTTCAGTTGAAATATAGAATCAATTAAATGAAGGAATACAGGATATAACAGTCACACCAAGAGCAGGCCACATGCTCAAGACAGTTGACCTGCAAAAAATAGACAATGTTATCGTCTGTACTTTGTTTTTATTCTATTTTTTTAGGAAAGAGAAATACTGTGAAGTTTAGAGTGGAGGAGAGGACAGAGTTTAAGAAGGGGAAAGAATATGGACAAAATATATTTGTGAAAATTTTGACATATATGTGCAAATTTAAACATTTGAGATTGTAAAGGAACCAGTAACTTGTTTGAAATGTGTTGGCTAGGTTTTATCAGTTTGAAACGAACTGGTCACCTGAGAAGAAAGACTCAATTAACTTGCTTTATCAGACTGGCCTGTGCACCACTCTTTAAAATATTTTCTTGATTGATGTTTGACACAGAAGAACTCAGTCCTTTGTAGATGGTGCAACTCTTGGACAAGTTGACCTGAACTTAATGAAAAGCAGCATAAGCAAGTCATGGTGAGCCAGTAAGCATTGTCCTTTCAGGTTTTCTGTTTCATTTTCTCCTTCACTTCCTTTCCTGACCTCCCTCAAGGATCAATTATGACCTGAGAGTTGAACATACACACACACACACACACACACACACACACACACACAGAGAGAGAGAGAGAGAGAGAGAGAGAGAGAGAGAGAGAGAGAGAGAGAGAGAGAGAGACATGACCCTCTTTTGTTTCTTCAAGTTGAGTTAACCCTAACTCCAACCCTAACCCTACCCTCACCATAACCATAACCATTACCATAACTATAACCCCAACCCCAACCAACCCCAATCCCAACCCCAAGCCCAACCCTAACCCCAACCTGGTTACCCTAGTACCAGAAAATGGGTTATTGCTATGATGGACCTAACCAGGTTGTCTTTTGGGGGCATTGTGAATGGAGTTTAGAACTTTGGACCAGAAAATACTGTCAAGTGTTCAGAGTTTAAGAGCTATTGTAGGAGTCTGATAGACATGATTGATAGCTTGTGACTCTACTGGGCTTTTCATGTTATATTATGGATTAATAATCTGTGGAACTGAAATCTTTTTTTTTTAACTGAGCAATTTAATGCTGGTTAGCTGAAGGATCAGCTGTGGTTACAAAGAGACCAGTACCACAAAGGCAAAAATCTTCAGGGAAGTTTTTCCTCAAAGACAACTCAAAAAAAAAAAAAAACTGTACAGGACAGGGCAAGGTTCTTTATCAAGATGGCTCTGTTGATTGTTAATATGTAATTGTCTCCCATGTGGTACTGTGTAAAAGCACCTTTTATTCTCCTGAAGTAATTGTCATCTTGGAGGCTTACTGATGAATAGATTCACCTTTTCTAGTTCTTTCTGAACTCTGGGTGAATGGTCATCTCAGCTGTTCTCAGACTCCTCTCCAAGCTGACCGATTCACTCATGATTCTCTCATCTTCTCACAGAATTGTTCTGTTTGGCCTCAAACTAACATTGACATTTTTTTTCTCATCTTCTGGTGCTAAGGTCCAGTCTCAGCTTGGAGAGGGGTTAGTAGTGAAAACCACAACTCAAAGTCAAAAAGTGTAGTGTTGTGGGTTTTAGTCCCTCATTTAGTAGACTTTGATTTCATAGTAAGCAAATAGTTCTTTGTCTGATATTTGAACTGTTCTCTATAAGAATGACAATGACAATGCACAAGTTGATTCCAAGCTGATGAATATAGCCATGAGTGGCACCCTATTAATTTTATATGCCTTATTCTACAGTAAGAACTCTTGCTCATAGAAGTACAGCAACAACAGTTATTATATTTAATACTTCAATAAAAATGAAGTATACTGGCTGAGCTCTGACTAGTACTTTAAATGCAATAATCAGATGTTTATTTCACATTGCCCTGTGTACACTTTCTTAAACTGAAGTTTTATGTGTTGTGTTTAGCTCAGATCCAGTACCTAGAGAATCAACCTGATGTATCTGAGAAATTGATTTGAAATCTGGATGGGTAGGTCTAAGACAGGGAGATCAGTATTTATCTGACTTCAGCAGTGGAATTAATGTCCTGACTGTTATGCCACTGAAGTTTGTCAGGAAATTTAAATTATTTTCTTATATTTTAGCAAATACGATATAAGGTGAGATTAGTTAATACATATACATATATTTATACATATAAGTGTATCTAGAAGATTAGAACAAATTGCCAGTTAGGCAAGACAGAGCAGTTCACTGAGAAGGGAAGCCAGATTGAATCCCTGATCTTGAAGAGGGTTTGAGGCAGAAGAGGGTTTGAATTGAACCAACCAGAAAGGGGTCAAGAAGAACTAGAAAGAATGAGCTTATTTAGTACTAAGCCTCTGAGGTGACAATTACATCTAGCAAATACAAGTGTCTAGCATATTTACCATTATTCTGAAAGTGTTGAGAAGGTGTTGCAGCCATGTGACTTTACTGTATCTCTGGGAGGAAGGTTTTCTACTATTTTGAAGAACCCTCATGATACAGGACTTTCAGTGGCTTGTTTGTTTACTTGCTATAATTATTTTAGTTAAACAAAACAGTAAGCAGATCATCAGTGGCTTGTTTGTTTACTTGCTGTAATTATTTTAGTTAAACAATCAGTAAGCCAATCATCTATTTCATTCCTCCAAGGAGAGGGTGAACAGAATTTGCAGTCTTGTTCCCATGGTAAACAGATGAGCTTTCAAACATCCCTTAATTCAAGAGAGGTACAAGAATTGTGACTTAGTAATGGCAGCAAGAGCATAGTAGGTCATCATAAAGCAAAGCCACACCACAGAGGACTGTAGAGCAGGTTTCTTGTAAGGAATGCTAAAGAAATAGCGATCTTACCAAAGAGAACTTCTGAGGTAAGTAAATTAATTTTAGATTGAATGGGGAGCTGATACTTGAAGTAAAAAATTAAAATAGTCAAAAACACATCATGTTGGAAATAATGAACTGAAGTCCTACATTTTTCATTATTTCCCCATTGAGACAACCAGCAACTTGTTTTTGGGGGGTCTGGCTGCAAACCCTCTCGGCTCTTTCAATCTCTTCTCCAGCCCTTCTCTCAGCCTGAGGAGCATACTGTATGCCATGGGAATGTGTCTTTTGTATAGAAGAGGAAATTTTTACCCATGAAATCTCAACTATGTGGTCACCTAAACAAGACATACCTACCAATAACATCAATTGTCAAGCCAATAGGGATGGGGGCAATCTAAGGCCCTACTACTCTTGGTTAAAAATCTATATTCAAACAGTGGCTAAAAGAAGGAGGATTATTCTCTAATGACCAGCTACTGATAGGTAACCCAGGTGGTCAACTCTACAAAGTATATATGTTTGAGTAACTGAGTAGACCTATCAGGATGTGTGTGTGTGTGTGTGTGTGTGTGTGTGTGTGTGTGTGTGTGTGAGTGTGTGTGTGTGTGTGTGTGTGTGTGTATGTGTGTGTTTGTATTTGGGGGATCATGCATCCATAATTAAAAAAGAAGTCATAAATTGGAAGAAGAGCATGGGAAAAGTTATAAGAGGAATGGGTAGAAATTATATAAATATAGAACTTATGAAATTCTTAAGAATTTAGGTTAGAAATGGTAAGTCTTCAGCCGGGCGTGGTGGCGCACACCTGTAATCCCAGCACTTGGGAGGCAGAGGCAGGTGGATTTCTGAGTTTGAGGCCAGCCTGGTCTATAGAGTGAATTCCACGACAGCCAGGGCTACACAGAGAAACCCTGTCTCAAAAAACAAAAAAAACAAAAAAAAAAAAAAATAAAAAAAAATCTTTTAGAAATGGTAAGTCTTCAAGATACTATTTAATTTTTTTAAAAGTATTTCTTCAGTCCCTGTCAGTATTAGGCAGGATGATCTGTCAACACTAGAGACAGAGATAGTGACCATTTTATCAGCATTATTAGAAGTTCATTCAATATGATATATAGAATAGTATTTGATTTACGTCAACCTATTCAGTTTCAAGCACAGCCACTCTTTTCTAATATTTACCCCCAAAATATACATTACTTACTTCAGCAAAGGTGATGTCCATGTCTATATTCCTGAATAGATAAGTAGGGTCTACATTGAGTCTAGTGCATCTTGAATGCACATCTTCAGAGACGTTTTAAAGTACGAGGTAAGCAGTAAATCTTCAGTATGTTTCAACAGAAAACATTACAGGTTGAGATAGTTATCAAAGCTTTATTTGGTGATGACATCAGCTCTTACAGTCCTACAATCATTTTAATATTAATTTAATATTAAGTTTAAGATTAATCTCAGACATGCACATGCAGTGTCTAGAACTTTCCAAATTGTTTTGCAAAGAAAATCCTTCCCTTTACAGAGCGTCTCATGGGCTATTTCAAGAAATACATTTGAGATCTGTTGACATTCTTTTATGCTGCACTGTGAATTTGGATTAATTCCAAAAATGACTCAAAATCAATCCCATAAAGAGAGAGTTGCACACATTCTGACATCAAGAGTACTTTGAGCTGTTCTTCTGTCACTTGGCTACTGTGAAAACAATGAGATGCATTAGTTTAATGTGATTGTAAAGAAATAACTTTGGAGATACTGTTTGTTTTTCATACTCTGACCTCAAGTGTATACCATAAATTTCTTTAAAGTTCATCTTCTACCTGATCTTTTCTACTCTCATGGATTCATCTGGGCCAAAAGTAATAAAATCTGATCTAAGAAAACAGTGAGAATGATTAAGGCTTCCTGTGCTACTCTATTCTAAGAAAAAGTGTTAATTCTAAGAAACAGGAGACTGTTAGAGACAATACTAACTACAAGCTCTAAAATTAGCCTCAAAATACATAGGAACACAGTAGTAAGGGAAATGAATACTTTCATATGACGACAGTAATGTGCTACATAAGTAATGCAGTCAATTACACTAGGAAGAGAAAATTAATACTGTACATTAGCCAACACATACCAAGTTTTCAGAAGCATGAGACCCAATGAAACCCTTAAGCTGGTTGGAATGTTGGAATCTCATTCTCTGTGAAAAGGAATTTAGCCATTTCTTAATATTTAAACAAGTTTACCACACTTTACTGAAACACAAATTGAATATTTTTTCAATAATTTTTACAATGGGATTATTTATAATCATTGTGAAATTATATGTCATGATATTAGCATTTTATCCGCAAACAATTACTATGGAAAATAAGTTCAATTATTTATTTATATGAATCTAATTAAAGTGACTACGAATAAAATCATTCTTTCAAACTTTTCTATGCTATTCTTTTATATCTAATTCTTTATTTTGATTCTTGAACTTTAGATTTATATTTGTAATTGCCTGTGTCAAGATGTATATACAGTTCATATTTTACTTAAATCTCTTAGTGTATGCATATCAGTAAAGAACAGCTCTTCTTTCCATGGATTAAGCAAATATTCAAATCGTTTTTTGCCTTTTATTGTCTCTGCCTACCTTTCCATCAATATGCTTATTATGGACCCACAAGAACTTTTTTCATTTCAGTCCTACCGAATTTACCTTGGAGAAAGTCATCTAGGTGTTCCTGTGATTCATCTTTGCTCCAAAAATCTAGTCTTCATTTATTGAGAGAAAACAATACTGATGTTTTAACACTTAGGTTGGATAATGTGACTGTCGTATTTTAAACTTCCATGTTTTTCTGTTTACATTACTCTGGGTAATGGTAGCTGTTAAGTAAAGAAGTCTTGAGCAGTTACACATTGCACATTAGAAGTTTAGCACACATAGTGTCCTGATTGACAGCAAACACACTGTCTTCAAAAGTGCTTTTCAGAGGACCAGACACCTTCCAATTTGAGATTATGTTTTGAAAACACCTTGTGGCCTCTAAATTTTAACAAACTGGGCCTCAAATCACACATATAGTGTAATCTTAGCAGCAAGGAAACTACTTTAGAAAAGGATCTCAAGTGGAAGATGCTTGTTTAAGTATTGTGCCATTGTAATCCACCTACTGTAGTTACAAAATTACCTTCTTCATTTCTTCTATAATCCCTCTAGCTAATGCAAATTCTTTACATAATAGTGGAACTATGTTGTCATGGTTGAATAAAAATGCCCCTATACATTCAGAAGGTGTGGCACCATTCAGAAGTGTGGCCTTGTTGGAGTAGGCATTTTTTGGTTGGCGGAAGTGTCACTTGGGAGTGGGCTCTGATGTGTTAGTGTGTCTCAATCTTCTTCCTGCTGCCTGTGAATCCAGAAGTGGAACTTGCATGTACCTGGCCAGCACCGTATGGCTGCATGCTTCCTGACATAAAGATAATGGACTAAGGTTAGGAACCGTAAGCCAACCCAATGAAATATTTTCCTTTATAAGAGTTGCTACGGTTACGGTGTCTCTTCACAGCAATAGAATTCCTAACTAAGATGCTGCTGCAAAGATGGTGATATCAGACAAGGTCTATAGTCTCATACTTAGACTGAGTCTAAAGACTAAATAGGAGAGCACAGAGCTTTGCCTTGAAAATCTACTTTTTTCTCACTTGGGCAGGAGAGACCTGGACGTGTGACAGCACCAAGGGAAAGCAAAGATTTCTGTCTTGGAATCTGTTCTTGGATCCCTCAGTTAAACCTAATAGAAAGTGCTTTGCCCCTGACCTGCCATTGCAGAGCACGGCTTGCTCTCTATACTGAGAAGGATAAAGCCTGTAGTCAGTATGGTGCAGATACTACATGTGATGTTGTGATGTTGGTGCAGTTACTATGTCTGACGTTCAGTTCAATCATTGGTTTACTTTCTGCAGATCCATTCTCTGTTTTCCTCCACTGCTCTTGATCCTATGGGCCTATGCCCTGCAGACTTCCTGACTGCGCTCAATCTCAATTGCCTTTTAACAATGCCTAAAATAAATTGCCAAGAAAGCTCAAGTACATTTTTTTCCTTTTCTTTATCTCCCTTCGCTATTGCTTCTGGCACAGACAGAGTGTACTCTAAGGATCATACCTTCTTATGATTTTATCATCTACTGGGATGCTAGAATGCTACTAGTTTTCTAGTGACACTTGTCTCTAGGGTTTTTTCCCCATTCTTTGTATTTTTACTTCTTTCATTATCTCGGTATAAGAAGCTTTTGTATTCAGTTTCCTATGTATTAAATACCTAAGGTGATTTTGTTTGTATGTAGTACACACACACACACACACACACACACACACACACACGCATGCACATACCTTTGCTGTTTCAAAAAACAAAGAAAAACAACAAAGACAAAGCCTCACTACTTAATTACACATTGAATTGAAGAATGTTCTTGATTAAATTGTTGACTCCAAGAAGTTAATATACTCTACTACAAAACTTACACACATAAGTGTATATCTAAATAAATGTACAACAATAACAATTCTCTTTTGGAGGAAAAGAAGAGAGGATAAGACAAAGTACCCAGTGAAAGGGGGAGGTTTCTGCTTTGATGACAATGGTGGGGTCTACAGTAAGAGATAGAGGGCTGTTGCCATTTTACACTGTACTTGTAAAGTGTTTTTATCTTGTCATGTATCACATTTGCAATTTCATAGTCATGTAAAAGGCAAAAAGAGCTCTCAGCTGTACATAATTACTTCTATTAAATGAGTATGCCTATATATATATTTATCTGTAATGAGAATTGTCTGTATTTCAAACAATTCTGCTGTCAGGTTTACTTTGAAATGAAACTGGTTCAGTGTGATCAATACATTAAGGATTTGAACCTGTCATCCTTGTCTCTGGGAATGTCTCAGTGAAATTCACCAGGTGACATTTAGAAGCAATATTCTTCTGATGGCAGAAAACTTGCCCTGCTTAGTAGTACAAAAAGTGTGAATATATACAGGCACACACATTTTACAGAACTACTTTATACAAGCACATATACCTATATGTCCTCATTTCCTTGTGTTATACGCTGTTACTTCTAGTATCTATACATGCTGTTGTAACACTCTGAGGGGCTGGTTGTTAATCTACTGTCAACTTGATGGAATTTGCAGTAACCCTATAGACACACCTCTGGGTATGTATAGGAAGGTATCTCCAGATACATAGGCTTATATTGAGAACACAAAGTTCCTAGCTTGTATCTACAGATCTCCAGAGAAATAAGAAATGTTAAGTATCTAAAATTGTCCCTTCTGTTTGTCCAAAAGATGAGAATTGGAGATAATTAATAGTATGGTTTGCAAAATGTGTTGGGCCAGCCATATCAAGCTCCCTCAATCAAGAATGAAGGTGCTAGTAATCTAAATGTTCTGTACATTATCTGTAGAGCCAAGGGGTTTCCCCAAGCTCCCACAACCTTGACCAAAGATACCTAATAGTTTAAATGATGCTCACATTAACTATATAGCCAGAAGCTCCTCCAAACTCCCACAACTGGGACCAGAATTGTCTAATAACCCAAATGATGTCTATGTTTTTTGAGTTTTTCTTTTTAATTTTTTTGTTATTTTTTGTTTACATTTCAAATGCTATTCTCCTTCCCATTTTCTCTCCAAACCCTCTTTCCTCCCCCTGCCCCTGCTTCTATGAAGAGTTCCCCTAGCCACCCATCCACTCCCACCTCAGCATCCTAGCATTCCCCTAAGTTGTGGCATCGAGTGTCTATAGGACCATTCCATTGATGCCAAATAAGGCCATCCTCTGACACATATGCAGCTGGAGCCATGGGTCCCTCCATGTGTACCTTTTGGTTGGTGGTTTAGTTCCTGGGAGCTCTGAGGAGTCTGGTCGGTTGATAATGTTGTTCTTCTCATGGGGTTGCAAATCCCTTCAGCTTCTTCAATCCTTCCCCTAACTTCTCCATTGTGGTCCCCATACTCAGTCTGATGGTTGGCTCTGAGCATCCACACTGTATCAGTCAGGCTCTGGCAAAGCCTCTCAGGCTCCTGTCAGTAAGCTTGACAAGACTTAGCAAGAGTGTTTGGTTTGGGTCTGCAGATGTGATCGATCCTAGGTGGGGCAGTCCTTCAGTCTTTGCTCCACTCTTTGTCCCTGTATTTTTTTTTAGACAGGAACAATTTTTAATGATGAGTTAGGATCTAGAAGAGATCCTTCCTTAGGCCCTTAAACTAGTATAGGTAGCCTATCTTTTCCTACATTCTTGGAATAAATGAATTAAGTTTTGATGTAATTATTACCTCCTTGTGCACTGGGCATTGTGTTGCACCAGGAAACTTCCCAACAAATCATATTGTTTTTAAATATATTGAAAATAAGTTGCCTGACATCAGACTCTCCTAAGTTTGACAAAGCTAACCTGAACAAAGTTCTCATAGTTCATTTCATTGCCAAACACCTTCAGGGACACCCTCAGTTTTTGCTGGTGAAGACTCACAATGAGTGTAGATGCTACTATCTCACGATCTGGATCTCAGATTGAATTAAGAAGAAAAACAAGCGGAAGCCAGCTCACTATCATGATTCTTGTCTCTGCTTCCTGACTATAGAAACAATGTGACCATCTATTTCATAGTCACTCGACTATGCCTCTTCCTCCAGGATGGGCCGTACTTTAAACTGTGAACCAAGTTAATTCATATTCTTTCCTTAAGTTGCTTGTGTCAGGCACTTTGTCACAGGAACAAGAAAAGTGATGCCAGGTTTCACAAAACACTTCTTTCCATATAACCATAATATTACACAGTAACCATATCTACTAAAGTTCACTTTGGCCAATTTCAGGTTATTCAGACAAGGACGACACATTCCCATGCAACTGCAATCAAATAAGTGCCTTCTAGTCCTACAAAAGTGTATAGTGACTTTTGCTCATTTTGTAAGCCACTAGTGAGGTCTCATGACAATTCCAGAACAATTTCTTAGGGAGTCCCTTTAAGGACAAGGAGGCTGGAGAAACATCAGTTTCCACTGAACAGTTAGATTATGCAATAAACCAAGTAGCTCTGAACTGGTATGCAAAATGTTCAGAAGTTGACTTGCTGAGTAGAAGAAATACATTGGTGGTAAGAAGCCAGGCTCCACTGCACAAGGGTAACTAATTATTACACAGACTGCCCATTACTGCAAAGATAGGATTCTGTGAGAAAACAACTAACTCAAAGGCATTGTGCCTTTTAGAAAAACTTTAACTTTGCTCATGTAATCTGACTTTTGGACTTGCACCACTTTATCAGTGAACTTTCACCTGTTCTAAAACTGATTTGTTTGCTCCTTTTCCTCTTTCATTTTCCAAGGCACAGTTACATAGGCTTTATTTGTTTTTCTTTATTTCTCTATTTAGTTCTTGACAAGTTACTTACGCAATAAGCAAACTGCATCGCTTGTTTGTTTCTTGGGGTCTTCCCTGTTCCCCATTTTCTCTTCCTGGGGAATCCTCTACTGAACTCCGAGCCTACTTTTGCGTCTGGTGCCTGTGCACACAAGCTCTGCTGTTGGCTGAGGTCTCTGTGGGTCTTTGTTCGCAGCTCTTCTCTGACAAGGCTAGCTCTGTGCTGCACAGTTCCTTTTCTTTGTTCAGTCTTGCACTTCTGCCACAGAACGACAAATATCTCCAGCTGGGAATCAGACAGGAACAGAAATGAGGAGCCCAGGAGCCCAAGACAATGTTTCACTTTCCCAGGGTATGCGAACGATGTTTTACATGATGAAGCCCAGTGAGACTGCCTTCCACACTGTTGACGAGGTGCCTGATTACGTTAAAAAGGTGAGACTATCTTGGAAGAGGCTCTTTTGCTCTTTTATTGCTATATAAACTCAACATATCCCTAAGATTTGTTCAATTTTCTACTTCAAATTATTACAGCCTCATAAAAGTCTTACAGTCATAAAGCAAAAGTGCAATGTTCAAGTGAATTAAACTTCTGTACAATATCTACATCTTTGCTTGTAAATCCTCTATACATCACTCTAGAACATGAAAAAAATTCAAAGTTTTGAACATTGTGTCATTGCATATTTACCTGTTAGAAAGCAATGTTGAATAGTTAGTTATACTACATAACTAAACATTGTAAAAAAAAAATTGTTTGAAAATGTTTAACTTTTCCTGGAGGTTTAACCACCTCCAGGAAGGTATTTCCTATTTAATTTGGTAGAGTAGTTCTGCAGAATAAAGGATATGCGGCTTGGCTCAGTAAAACTCTTAACTTCCGAAGTTTGAACTTGAACCATTTTTTTTCTATCATTTTAAGTCTTGGAGGCCTTTTTTCACTTCTGTTGCTTGGCCATGATGGTAAGTGGAAATATCCAGAATTAGAGCCTGAGCAATAATGTTCCCCACCCTGTCAAAGTTGTTCCTACAGCACTTACTAGTTCAGACCAGAAATAGGGAAACTATGACATCACAGAGCAAGTTCTTGAAAGCTCAGTTAGAAAACTTCTGCCTCATTTTTAGGGCCCACATGTCTGAAGCCCATAATGGTTTTGAGATTTGATATTGCCATTTTGTTACTGAGGAAAGATGTACCAATCCTGTCTTGAAAAATTATTATTATTTAGAATTATATTATTTAATATTATATAATAGTAACATGAAATATAATATAATAATATTATTACATTATTATTTAGATTATAGCATTAAACCTAATCATTGATTTATAGTTGAATACTCATTATTATAAAACTACAAAAATCAAAGCTGAAAGAATGAAACTTTCATGCTGATACAATCTTAGGAAATGACCTTACTTGCAAAGAGTGTCAGAAGTTGTTTCTACCTCTTTCATGTTATATTCAGCAGTAGTTCTAGACTGTCTAGTTTTAAAAACATTATTTGAAGGTATTTTAAAGAGGTTCTCCTAGAGTGACTCTGACTTGTTTGGGTCAAAATATAGGTTCTTACATACTTAACTAATTTTAAATATATTTTCTTGAACTTGGAACATCTCATTCCTAATTTTACTTATGTGCTTGGCATAATAGTAAAATTCATACTTATACTTTTATTTCATTTACAAATTGCATGGTATGTTTTGAACATCTTAAGAGTAAGCTTAAAATACATAAATTTTCTTGCTCATTGGCTTGGAAATAACCCAGTAATGTAAATGTAGGTACCCTGCAAAGGTGTACCCTTCCCAGATATCAGAATACTGATCAGAAAATTTGGAGGACTTCATATGGAGCAGAGTAGCATCTCTTTTATGTAATCTCCTTTCTAGGCAACTCCATTCTTCATCTTCTTGATTCTACTTGAACTGATCATCAGCTGGATTCTCAAAGGGAAACCATCAGGTCGCTTGGATGATAGTCTCACCTCCATGTCAGCTGGCGTTGTGTCTCGGCTTCCCAGGTGAGTCCCATAGTATAGAACAGAAAATAAATCCAAGTCTTTCCCAGTATAAAGCAAAGGAACTCCAAGTGGATATTTTATGTATTTCCCTATAAATTAGCTTCCTTTTTTTCAGCACTGACTTTTCACTTTTAGTTTTTAATAGAGAATGCTCAACACCCTTAGTTTAACTTCTGAGTTTCCCTGGTAGCTTCTTATAAATATATATTTTAGCTAAAGTGACTATTTCACCTGCCTTACAGGAGACCTGCTATATGAGTTTTTTGTACAGGTCCCTCCCTGAAATTAGGGTTTGTTCCAGCCAAATTTCCACAAATATCTCTCTAGGACGCAGAAAATTCTCAATGTGTGACATATGAAAAATTACCATTAGTACCCAAATATTTATATCTTAGGGACCAGGAGGAAGACAATCCCTACTTCTGCATTTCCTTGGATTTGAAGTAAAATTCTGTGAAGATAAGGTTTAATTTCTTCTTTTTTGTCTATCCTTTGTCATCATTACCTGTCATGGCACATCTCTGAGGTACTCTCTTGTAGAAGAGGAAAACAATCAATGCCGCTGCCTCCAGTTCCTTTGTAGGTCTATGAATAGGTATACTGTCAGGCAAGCTCATCTGTTTCCTAAGACTGAGTTGAGCACCTTTAGTCCATGCCTTGACTCTTGTGCTTTCTCCAGACACATAAAAATCTAGGTAGGGTTGAAAGTTCTTCTCTTTGTGTCAGCAACCACCAACTTGCATGGGCCCTGAAATCAAGAGTTTTGTATATGTCAGAGTTTTAGTTCATACTCCAGGAATGATGCCTGGTACAAAATAAATGCTAAAATAATATTTTTATATGTCATTTTAATGATAAAACTGGACAAATATAGGTCAATCAAACAGTAAATGACCTATGTTCTAAGGTAAATTGAGTGGTATGGGAGGAAAGCCCACCAGGCAGACAGAAGGAATGTTCAGTGTATCAGGATTAACCAAAGAAACAGAGCCAAGAGAAATGTCCCCCAGGGAGCTGAGCTTGAGCTGGGGAAGAGCATGCTCATTACAGGTCTCCCAACCCTGCTTCTTTTACTGTGTGTGGAGCTTCACTTCTGAGTAGAGCTCATCACTTTGGAATGTTTCTTGGAACCATACAGTGGGAAATCAAGGCGGACTGAAAAAATGACATTTAACATGAAATATATCCGAGAGAAAGTACATTAGCCTGGTATAAATCATAACATGTATGTGTAGAAAATAAAGCTTAAAAATACATGTCAACGTGTTACTTCCAGTAAATTGGGTCATTAGGTTTATAGTCATAAAATAATGAGCTGCATAACCACAGATGTGGCTGCATTCCACAGTCAGAATCAGTAGAAGGTAATTCCTCTGAATAAGACCCAGATTGCCTAAAATAACAATTCAGTTTATCGATCAATTCTTCTATCATGTGGCTTCGTGTGTCAGAAATGAACATGAGCTCCCACTCCGTATGTATGTATGTATGCATGTATGTATGTATGTATGTGTATATATATGTGTGTGTGTATGTATATATATAATATGCATAAATTCTCAGGTATGAAGATTTAGATATAGATTTCTTTATTGAAAATAATACAGTTGCTTTCTCTAGCTCATTTTGAGAATGTAACATACTAAGAGTTCTTGGAATTCAGCTGAGTTTTCAGCTGTGAAAAATTATTTAATAACTAGGAAGTTCGGTATATGCAGGTGCAATTATGGGTCATGAATTTTATTGACTTGGAATAGAACATTTTATGCTTATTGTTTTGTTTTTCAAGAATTTTGAGAGATATCCCATTGAATTAATCTTTCATGTTTGGCTATCTTTGAAACTTTTAAAGTCTGATTTGGCTGTAAGTAAAGCTACATTATCTCCTTCTACCATTTAACTCTTGGACATAATCACTTTCTTACAGCATTTCTTCTCAGAAACATAACTTACAAGGCTACTAAGTTAGAATGAAAAGGCAAAAGTCCAAGTATACTTCTTTACAAAATCATACCTCAAAAATAGAGACACATGTGCACACACATATACACATGTTTACACTTGATACGGGATAACAAGGAAATGCTGGTGAGTAGTGAGAATGGTTTCCTGTGAGGCAAGAGCAGGGAAGGAGGGCAGGGGAGAGAGATGATAGGATGATAGGATGATAGATAGATAGATAGATAGATAAATAGATAGATAGATAGATAGATAGATAGATAGATAGATAGATAGATAGATAGATGGATAGATGGATAGATGGATGAATGGATGGATGGATGGATAGATGGATAGATAGATAGATAGATAGATAGATAGATAGATAGATAGATAGATAGATGGATATATATATATATATATAAGCAAATAGTCAAAACATCTACACAAGTCAGTTCTTCAGGGAATAAAAGGTAAAATTCCTCTCAAAACTCTTCAGAAATATCTAAATCTGGTTCTCTTTGAAGGAAGGTACAATGTTATTACATTGTACAGTATTCTCTGCAGCTATATTTTTATTTAGAATAGAAAATTGGTTTTTTATTCTTTGCAGGTATTAAAAAGAGTCCTAAATTATAAAACAATGGCAATGAAAACAAGTTTTTGAGTTTTTCTTTGTTAATTTTGTTATTAGGTATATTCTTTATTTACATTTCAAATGTTGTCCCTTTTCCTGGTTCCACCCTTCCCCCCGAAAATCCCATAATCCATCTCCCTTTCCCCAGTCAACCCTCTCCCACTTCCCTGTCCTGGTATTCCTCTACACTGTGGCATCAAGTCTTTGCAGAACCAAGGGCCTCTCCTCCCTTTGGTGTTTAACAAGACCATCCTGTGCTGCCAATGTGTCTGGAGCCATGGGTAATTCCATGTGTTGATGGTTTTTTTCCCTGGGAGCTCTGGGAGTACGGGTGACTCATACTGTTGTTACTCCTGTGGTGCTGCAAACCCCTTCAGCTCCTTGGGTCCTTTCTCTAGTTCCCCCATTGGGGCTGGCTGACCAGAGCCTGATATAACTATCACCTGGGAAGCTCTCCTAGTGCATGACAAATATAGAGGGGTACACTCTCAGTTTCTGAGTCTTCAATGTAGTTTTTCTGAAACATCCCAGCAATGTAAAAACCTGTAGGTTATACTTGTATGTATTTTCCTTTATGTCACTGTTTTTACACAAAAGTATAAAGAGAAAAGTAAAACCAATTCTCTAGACTAACTCAAGTCAGTTTCCTTACAGAAAATAAAAAAATAAAGGAAGAAAAAATTATCGAAAGATAACTTGACATCAACTTCCAGTAATATTTCACTTGTAGTTGTAGCATTCAATGAATCCTTGTGCAAATGATAAGCGGCTAAGAGTTAGAATAACACAGTGTGGGCCCTTGCCTCTCCAAGGAATGCAGTTCATTTTCTCTACTAGCAACAAGCACTTGCTTGTTGCTTGTTACCTCCTTAAAGTATGTAATTGCAAGAAAAATAGTACTATTAGTTAATATCCTATTAGTTAATCCACTACTGGAGAACTATGCCTCAGAAAATAATTCTAAATGGCTTCTAACAAAGTAAGAGAAGATGATGAACACCACTTTTCCCGTTCTGTACCCTTGCAATAGAAATGCAAGGATGCAATAGAAAGTCTGTCCACAGACTTTAAGAAAAATAATTTTATTTGACTACCCCAATGTCATGATTGTGTGCAATTTGAAGTCTCTGTAAAATACAGTAATAGCTTCCTTCCTGTTTCCACAGGAATGATATGTGCTATACCTTTAAGACCTTTATGCATTGGAAAATATTAACCATAGACAGGACATTTTTACAAGCCTGTTGGGCAGGGCTTTATACATAATAAAAGTCCATCTGCCTCACACCAGATTCTGGGATGTCCTGAATTTATTTGCTCTTTTGAAACACAGTAGGCAGCCTTCTAACAAGAATCCAGAACTGGAGTTGTAAGAGGATTTTTCTACTGATCATAACTAACAAGAAATATCTTACAGATAAATTGCTTTTCTGCCAATTATGTGCATATAAATATATGTAAATTAAACTTTGTTCAATGAAATGTGTGGCAAATCCATTTTTAAAAAGCACAATTTGCAAAATATTGCATTGCTGACTTACAAGTTAGTGAAGGGGAACCCCACTCCCCCCTCTGCTTGCTGAAGCCGAATCGAATTTCCAATCCTCCATCAGAAACTCAGGATCTCAATTTGTTACTTCCTCCCAGAGTTACTGTTTCCATAAACTGCATGTTCCCCAGAGAAGCTCTCTTCCTGATAAAAATATCTACAGATTGTTTGTTGCTTAGGGCTTCATTTATTCTGTTGAAAGAGCAGGTTATAAGTCAAATTGTGCTGGGTTTAGGAGATAATTTAAGTAGGTAGACTTTCAAATAAGTTGAGGACACTGCTCTTTACACTGATGGGTCATGGCCAGCTTTTCCTATGGTTTCATAATGCTCAAGCATACGTATGCAGAATTTTACTGGCTATGCCTTCAGTGGAATTTTCCATTCCTGACCAAAACAGTTCAGTTTAAAAAAAATTAAAAGGAGGAAATTAAACTTTGTTGAAACATTTTCAAGTCCTTAGGGTGGGGCTGTAGAATAAAGAAAATTTGTAACTGCTATGACATTACTTCTTTTTTTTTTACTGAGTACCATTCCATGGGTTCCCAGGAAGGGTTTGCACACTTGTTTGCACAGTTACATATTTTCTTGTAAAGAATATAACAAATACATTGATGGCTTAATGGTTGTTTTAAAGAAATGAGGTGATAGCTCTATAAATGTAGTACAATTTTACAGTAAGAAGTAGCAAAATGGTTGTGTCTGTTTATAGAAAGTAGAAGTTGAATCATTTTTCTTCTTGTTGCTGAGATATTGAAATGGCAATATTACACTAGATGGAGCAAAAGTGGCAGGAGCTCCTCAGACAAAAAGCTCAAGTTTTGGGGTGACTTACCAAAGGTTTGTAAAGAAATAGTTAATTTCTGGGAAAAATACATCTATCACTCAAATATATTTAAGTAAAAATATTGTATATATATATATATTTATTTAAATGTGTGTGTGTATGTGTGAGTATGCATGCATGCATGCATGTGTACATGCACATGAATGTATATGCTGGTGGGCCACAGTGTACCTGTAGGGGTTATAAGACAACTTATATGAGTTCCTTCACTTTTTCCATCCTGGACCAAATTTTATCATGTATTCCTTGCCTTAGAAAGTCACTGTCTTAGGAGAGTTCATGAAAAAATTTGAGTTGTAAAGAAAGTTTTTGTTCAGAAAGATCACCCTATGCCACAGGTCCTAATGTCTCTTGGTACTCAGATAATTTTCTTTATCTCATATCCGTATTCCGTGTGAAAAGGATGAATATATTTAAGTAAGACCCTGTGTTTCTTATCATTTCATCTCCCATGATCGAGTGAGGCCCTTAAATCTATATATACAAATTTGTATGTCTGTTCCCACTAAATGGGGTTTAGAAAGATCAAGTTAAAATTCCAGAATGCAGAGGCATACACTAAGTTGTTAGGGACGGGAACAGAGGAACTGGAAACAGAAAGAGGAAGGAGCTTTGGATTATGATTCTGGGACTGTGGGGAACGGTTTTGCAATGTAGGTGGTATTTCCTGCTACCAAGGGCTTTCCACAATCTGATAATCATTTCTGAGCTGTATCTCCTGGGCAAATTGTTTCAGTGGTGGGCATGGAGTGCCTGTTCTTTCACATGTATAATGGAACAGGATCATGTTCATCTTGTGGATAGAAAGCAGCAAATACCAAATACAACTACTATAGCATTACCACTCTGTTTGCCTTGAAGAAAAGTTAGCCTCTTGCTCAAGTGAGAAATCAGGAAAGGGCTGCCAGTATGTATCAGGCATATTTTAGCTCGATTTGTGTCAACCCTAATAAGTTATTTGATGGAGTGATACATTAGATGTTTGTTCAGAACCCGACACCTGTACAGGAAATAAGCACCACTTGATTTCAGCCTGCAGGCTTTCTTCGTTTCAGAAACCGAAGTTTTACAGAGGCCCTCTTTGATTGAGGTCTTGGCATCTTATTCTTGTTTTACTTGTCCCTGACAAGGAAGTCAGGAAAAACTTTAAGAAGATCAGGTGATTTTGGTCCATGTTCAACAATATGCCCTTGGGCCCTCTGCTGTCCCTGAGACTGAAAGAGCTCCCAATATGAATTTATCAAATGACTGATATGTATGTAGAGAAGTCTAAATTGATAAAATGTACCAAGGTTTATCTAACATTCTTTAGAGTATGATAAGCATTTTTTGAACTTTCTTGTCTTTAATATTTTTGTTTCTAATTGCTTTAAGCACTGATTAGCAACTTGGGACACATATGACCACCAGAAAACATTTGACAGTGTCTGGAGACATATTTGGTTATCACAGCTGATACAGGGAGTGGTGCTGTTGGATTGAAAAAGAAGAAGGGTGTTTTTCTACAGTTTTATTGGATGTAGAAAATCTTTCCTGACAAAGAGTCATCTGGCCCAATGTGGCAGCAACTTCATGGTTAAAATCTCTCTGTTAGACAAGTTCATAAAACAAAACAAACAAAACAATCTTACTTTGTTCATATCTTTGACCTAAAAGGAAATCTTATACAATTGTTTTAAAATTTTATATATATTTTAAGGTTTGTTCAGAAACAGTCTCCTACAAAAGGAGGAATCATTGTGCTTAAATTTCAAAAGCAGAATTATTGAGATGCTCTGGTCTAAATACGCCACTTACTGCCCAAGATGGCCATCTTTCAAACAAATGTGTCTTAAACCCTCTTAAAACTTACCCTTGACAAATGTTTAGAAGGAAGGTTCTGTACTTCCAATTATTCATGTTTCTGAAATACTGTAGGAATCCCTGGATCCATGGCATCTAGCCCAATGTGGAACTACATATGCATCTGAAGATATACTAGAATGATTTGGATTGATAAATGATTCACAATTTTATGTCAGATATAGACTAAGAAGCAAACTTAATCAAATATCTAAAAGTATTAAATAATTTTTGAATATGATCTTTATCACAGATAATTCAAAATAAAATATACTACATAAAATCAAGTAAATATTTATGGTTTTGAATTTTGAAATAAAATTTATAGGCCATGGTAAAATAGGAATATGGAGTTTAGTGTATTGATTTTTCACAAATTTTTTTTATTTTCTTTTTTATTTATGTATATGTGTGTGTTTACATGCTTATAACATAAATGTCTGTATGGCGCCTGCAGAGAAGGCTAAATCATAGTTAATGAGCAAACTGAGGCCTGCAGAGGCCGGAAGAGGGTGTGAGATTGTCAGAAGCTGGAATATTACAGGAGGTTGTAAGTCACTTAATGTAAGTGCTATGAACTGAGTTTAATTCCTCCACAAGAACACTAAGTGTTCTGAACTGAACAATCTTCTCTAGCGCTGTTTCCAATTTCTCTAGCTCTGTTTCTTTGTTTCTTTCTTTGTTTCTTTCTTTGTTTTTTTCTTTTTTTCTTTCTTTCTTTCTCTTTTTTTTAAAAAAATTGTTCATTTTGAGTAGATTTATATAACTCATTTCTGGTAGAAAACTATTTCCTACTTTTCTAAAATCCCTACCTTATGCTTTTCCTATGTGTGTGCCTAGATAGGTGTGTCCTAAAGTGTAACACCACAGTACCAGTATAGTATGTGCAAGAGGGATAAGAAATGAGGGTGTGGAGGAGAGAGCAGAAGGAGTCACTTTTGGTTAATACACACTTTATGAATCATCCTATTTAATGACAACAAGTTGTTCTCAGGCTCCTTAGGAAACATTCCATGTATAGTTTTCAACCTTTCAGTCTTCAATTATAAGCCGTCCTTGCTGTGTTCTTCATTACAATTGAAAATGACAATAACAGGAATTAAGGAGCAGTTTTGTAAGATTTATTATGTATGATATATTCCATAAAATCTGTTTTAGGAGACAGGGAAAAATATCCCAAGTTCCATGAAGTTTAGAGTACAAATAACTGATATCCAGATGCCTATCAAATGAAAAAAATAAAAACCACCAGGGGAACAGTTGATGCTGTAATAAGGAGACCAGACAGGTCAGGAAGAAGCACAGTGGAATGGTGACATGTGCCATTTTTATATATGAATATATTCATACTAAATATCACCTTCACTGTTTTATCATAATAGTGGATATACAAAGTGTTACAATCATCCTTGTGGAATTTATTTTCCAGTCTGTTCTTCAGAAGCCTTGAAGTGACCAGTTATATTTATATCTGGGAGAACTACAGACTTTTTGAATTGCCTTGGGATTCTCCATGGACGTGGTATTTAACTTTCTTAGGAGTTGACTTTGGCTACTACTGGTTCCACCGCATGGCTCATGGTGAGTTACAAATGATGCATTTTGTCAATGATAATGAAGTTAATACAAGAGAAACACTTGTTAAATATTTATGGAATGAGAAACAAATTGATAAAATAACACACCATATAGTATGTAAAATGCTAATGAAGATTTACTTTGAAATTTCAGCACAAACAAAATGAAACCATTATAAATAAAATTATTGCCGATATATTTTTCTCATGATTAAAATTATATTCCTCTTACAAAATGATCACTTTAGCATTGTTTTTAATGGGTTTTCATCTATTGTTAAACTGTAGGCAATTATATATATCAAACTTCACATCCCAATCATCACAGGTCATTCTTAAGAATTCTGAAGCAGCATAAAGTTCTAGGGAAACATCTGCCATCATAGTCAGCATGATTCAATTTCTTGGCATTGCTTCCACATTACAAATGAAAATGCAATCAGCTAAGCATCGACCATACTGCACTTGAGTATTCCCATAGTTTCCCAAGATTTCTCATCTCATACAAACCTTCTCTCTGAGCTGGTTCACTGAATTTGCATTAGGGATTCATAAATGTACCTTCCAAAGAAATGTTTTGTTATGAGACAAAGAAAGAAATGGAAAATTTGGAAATGGTTGGGTCTGTACTTCTGTAGAGATGGGAGAGCCTTGTGCACTATGGAGTAAACAGCATTTGTAGGATCTGAGGAACAATGAGACATGCCAAAATTATGAAGCCAAGTGCAGAAAGATGAAATACTGGCTAGTGAGATGCACCAGCAAAGATTTCAGAGTCTGTTTAGGTTGAGGGAGCAGTAAGAAAGGAAGGAAGGAAGGCAGGCAGGAAGGACAGAAAAGAAAGAACCTGGATAATCTTAAACAGTCAGTAGGAAATGGAAAAAGTAGATGTGAGATTACGGTGAATAAGTGTGATGTGGAGCAGTTCAGTGGACCGTACATCCTTTCTTAGCAAAGATGATGGCAGGAGGATTGTGGCCAACTACTATGCTTACAGCTACTGAAGAAAATACAGTATATTTTATATATTTCCTATGTACACACAGAGATATATGTACATACATATGTATGTATATGAGCATTTCAAATTCATACATTTAACCAAAGTATGAGTGTTAATTCTTTGAAATAATTTGAAGTAAATATGCAAGCTAAAAATATTATATATATTGTGGGAAGAGCCAATGTCTTTGAAATAATTAGTCAGCCCCTGGCAACACTTCATTATTATAAATATAAGAGGATTCTCCAATATAAAACATGATTAAGGATAATAATGTGGTAAGCTATTTGTATTTTAATGCAAAGCACTAGTTTTCCTCATAGAATAAGTATACTGGTGATTTATCTCATATTTTGGGTAAGAAGCACTACTGTCAAAAGACGTTGAGTCCTGCAATTTAAGAAACCTTCTCTTATTTTTTTTTCCGAGACAGGGTTTCTCTGTGTAGCCCTGGCTGTCCTGGAACTCACTCTGTAGTCCAGGGTGGCCTCGAACTCAGAAATCCGCCTGCCTCTGCCTCCCAAGTGTTTCGATTAAGGACGTGCATCACCACCGCCCAGTTTAAGAAACCTGCTATCACACAGTTCTATATATATGTTTTAGTTTGTGAAATCTGCAAAATTACTTGGTCTATGTAGTTGAAGAAACCCAAAATATTACCAAATAAAAATATTAAAATATATTTCTTGTAAATAACCTTAATTAAGAGTGATAAAATTTCCAAAAAATCATTAAAATTTGAATCAAGGCACTTGAAAATATGCTTCATATTAGAAAAATTTGAACTGATTCCAGTAGATGAGGCAGGCATAAAATAAATTGAAAGTCTTCTGGAAACACAGTCAAACCCCTCAGGGTCTGGAACCTAATCACAAGTTCAAAGACTTGTGGTTTGTAATGGAAAGTAAGTAGGAAAAAATAAATTATATTGTTAAATATGTCAGCCCTCAATGTGATAGCTGATTTGAAAATTTACTCGCAACAGTAACAAAAAGTGTTAAGATAGTTTCTGGGGATCTAGAAATATACATCGATAAAAAAATCTTACAGGACAAAGACTTGTAATTCCAATCCAAATAATTATTTAGATTTATTTAACTGGAAAAGGATTCCAACAATTTAAAAATTGAAATGCCATCTTTTCATAAGGAAAGCAAAAGTTAAACGCTTACTGTGTAGTTATTTTCCTTTCACTATTTTCTATAATAGTGATATGGTAACACATTCCATGTCTGTTAGCATGTTATATATGAGGAAACAAACATTACATAAGTGGAATTTTGTTGCCATTTTCTTAGTAAGCCTAATGGATGCTGGTTCTCTGCTTTGCAAGGTTGCCCTTTCCATATCTCACATATGTGTAGCATTTTCTTCTGTTTAGAAGACTGTGATCTTTTAGACAAAATCTTTTATTTTCATTAATTTTCTCCATCTCTGTGTCAGAAAGCATAGTTGGAAATTCAGAGTGTTAAAATGGAATAATCCCTTAAATTAAAAGTATCTCTCTGCACGTCTCTACTCTGTTAGGTAATGGCGTCATGATTGTGCATTTTGTACTCCTGTATTCCAGTAGAACTGAAGAGGTAAAGATCCTTCGCTGGAGTTGTGGCTGGAACCCTGTGATCCCAGGGACACAGTCTTACATTTGATTGCAATATTCCTACCGGTTAAAAATGAAAAGTCAGGAAATGTCTTCATCACAATAAGAATCAGTAGAGAAATATCAAACACTGTAAAACACAGCCAAGAGAATCATCAGTTGGAGGTGTTTATTGAGGGAGGAGGGTAGAAACCAGGCATGCAGAGGACACACAGAGAAAGACTCTGAGTGGGTGCTTGGCAATCCAGACATACAGGCTCTTCTAGGGACTGGGATTTTAAAGTTTCTAAAGGATGTTCCTCTTTTAATTTGGGGTTTTGTCAGTTTAAAGAAATAAAGTAAGGTTTACTGGTCTCCTACTTTTATGTAACATGTCCTGATCAGGCTTTATACTTGTTGAATCAGTCCATCAGCCTTGGGACTGATGCTGGGAGACAAAGGTCTATAAGGCCTTTGCTTTAAGCTGTCAGGCTTAAGTAATAGTGCTTAACGTCAGGATGAGGAAGAAGCAGGACATCTCAGATTTTGGCTATGTTTACTACCTAGCTAAGCTGTCTACCAATTGCTAGTCACTCACTAACAGATGGGAGCCCAAGATGGAGAATATAAGAGCCTGTCTGGGCTTCATTAACACTTCTACGCCAGTCTAGGTAACATACCTATTTCAAAACAAGTGAAACTATATTACAGATTAGTATTTGCTGCTTGAAAGATGGGAATAAAGCTTCCATGGTGTTTGTAATTTATTATCTTATTGTGGGGGTGGTTATATGAATATGTATCTTATATCTGCAGAGAAGCCTGGTTTCGTTAGACCACATCTGCATTGGCCATTGTATGCTGACAAAAGGAAATTCTTTTTAGAAAGTTGTTTCTGAGCAAGGAACCCAGTCACTTTAGGTTATCTCCTTGTAGATTAATTTGCATTTCCTTAAGATGTAAGCCTGGATGGTAGGATTTTATCTCCAGGACCCTTTCTATCTCTATAACACAGTAATCTCTTTAACAATTATAGTTGTTTCCAACTTTTCCTGCCTGGATCTTTAAACTCACTTGCAGATCCTTCCTGGCCAACCCTTACAACTCTAAAATATCTTTCTATACAACATATATTTTTTTCTGACAATGTTGGCTTGAGTGACAGCAGTAAGCAGTAGCCATGTTACAGCCTGATAGATATTCTGTCTTGAGATATTTCTCTACCTCATAAATCAGTTCATTACTAGTGATTTCCACCTCAGTCAATTTTCAGAACATACAGAGAATGAAGTCCTAGAGCCTATGCTGAAGTATAATTCAGATGATCTCTGATACAGTTCTGGAAGAATGTGATTCTCTTCTGAAACATCATTATCTGAGCCTCTCACCTGGTGTCCTGACCTTCCCAGTCCCCATTGGAATGGCACACTAAGCCCTGCTTACAGCATAAGAATAAGGATTTTCTTGAGTTCTTTGTACATATTAGATATTAGGCCTTTATTGGATGTAAGATTGGTAAAGATCTTTTCCCAACTAAAACGGTTGCCATTTTGTCCTATTGACAGTGTCCTTTGCCTTACAAAAGCCTTTAAATTTTATGAAGTTCCATTTGTCAATTCTTTATCTTAGAGCATAAGCTATTGATGTTCTGTTCAGGAAATTTTCCCTTGTGACCATGTGCTTGAGGGTCTTTTCCCACTTTCTTTTACATTAGTTTCAATGTATCTGGTTTTATGTGGAGGTCCTTGATCCACTTGGACTTAAGCTTAGTACAAAGAGATAAGAATAGATCGATTTGGATTCTTCTACATGCTAACTACCAGTTAAATCAGCAGTTAGAATCGAGAGAACCAAATAACCCTATTAAAAATGGGGTTCAAACCTAAACAAAGAATTCTTAACTGAGGAATACAAAATGGCTGAGAAACACCTAAAGACATGTTCATCATCCTTAGTCATCAGGAAAATGCAAATCAAAACAACCCTGAGATTCTACCTCACACCATTCAGAATGGCTAAGTTAAAAAAAGTCAGGTTACAGTAGATGCTGGTGAGGATGTAGAAAAAGAGGAACACTCCTCTGTTGCTGGTGGGATTGCAAGCTGGTAAAACCACTCTGCAAATCAGTTTGGCTTTTCCTCAGGAAATTAGAAATAGTACTACTGGAGGACCCAGCTATACCACCCCTGGGCATATACCCAGAAATTGCCCCAACATGAAATAAGGACACATGTTCCACTATGTTCATAGCAGCCTTATTTATAATAGCCAGAAGCTGGAAAGAACCCAGATGTCCTTCAACAGAGGAATGGATGCAGAAAATGTGGTACATTTACACAATGATCTACTCAGCTATTAAAAACAATGAATTCATGAAATTTTAAGGCAAATGGATAGAACTAGAAAATATCATCCAGAGTGAGGTAATCCAGTCACAAAAGAACACACATGGTATGTACCCACTGATAAGTGGATATTAGCCTAGAAGCTCAGAATACCCAAGATATAATTCACAGACCACATAAAGTTCCAGAAGGAAGACCAAAGTGTGGATACTTTGGTACTTCTTAGAAGGGGTACAAAATACCCATGGGCGGAAATACAGAGGCAAAGTGTGGAGCAGAAACTGAAAGAAAGGCCTTCCAGAGACTGCCTCACCTGGGGATCCATCCCATATACAGTTACCAAACTCAGACACTATTGTGGATGCTAACAATTGCTAGCTGACAGGAGCCTGCTATAGCTGTCTACTGAGAGTCCTGCCAGTGCCTGACAAGTACAGAGGGGGATGTTCTCAGCCAACCATTGAACTGAGCATAGGGTCCCCAATGGAGGAGCTTGAGAAGGGACCCCAGGAGCTGAAGGCATTTGCAGCCCCATAGGAGGGACAACACTGTGAACCAATCAGTACTTTGAGAGCTTCCAGGGACTTAACCACCAACCAAAGAGTACACATGGAGGGACCCAAGGTTCCAGTCACATGGTAGCAGAGGATTGCCTGGTTGGACATCAATGGGAGGAGAGGCCCTTAAACCTGTGAAGTCTTCTTGCCCCAGTGTAGGGGAATGCCAGGTCAGGGAAGTGGGAGTGGGTGGGTTAGAGATTAGGGGAGGGAGGACGGGATAGATACTTTTTGGAGGGGAAACATGGAAGGAGGGTAACATTTGACATGTAAATAAAGAAAATATCTAAGAAAGAAGAAAAAAGAATGGGTATTTTCTAATGCTTCATTCCCATCTCTTTCACACTGCCTCCCTCCAACCAGTTTATCCCTGCAGCAGCCCAGCTCCTCAGTACCCACTCCTGTGTTCATTACTTTCCTTGTTAACGTGATGAAGTATTTGATATAAACTCAAGGAGGGAAAGATGTTTTTATTCCTCAAAGTTCAACAATATGTTCCACATTGTTTATAAGGCTTAGAAATCATTTTCTTGCTTTACAGTAGTCACTAAAGCATCCATACTTTCTTATATCCATTTTTTCTCATAATTAATAAGATCACTTATATAGGCCCTAATTTAGCTCATGACAAGGCACCTAAGGAAGCTTCTTCATCCACATATTCTAGATTGTTCTGCTATGGATCGTAGCTGCCAACAATCAACCATTTTAATGACAGAGAAAGCGCCAATCCATGTAGTGAACTCTAGAAATGAATTTTCCCCCTTACCCCAGAAATCCGATGTCTCTTGTAAGTTTGTTTCTCTTTTACTTGACTTCAGGTAAAATGACCACAAATTATCAAAAATTAACCATGTGTACTTCTGATTCTTTGCATTACAGAGTGTGGCAGGGTACACTATTCCAGCTATAAATTCTTATTTAGAGTGAATTTAGAAAATATGATGGCTTTCAATAGATTTGAAACTAATGATGTCAATTTCCCATGATGTAAAATTTATGTTGCAACTGTCACACACAGAATTTCATGAACCTATATTTCTTGTGCCTGCATAATGCATGTATTCTTTTTTCCTGTTTTGTAGATTTTTAAAACACACACACACACACACACATATGTATATATACATATATACATATACATATATATATATATACATACATATATGAATCTTTCTGGTCTCACTACATACTTATGGACAGCAGAAGCTTAACTGAATGTGCTTTTGGTTTATACTTACCTAATATGATGTCAGTCTCCTCTTAGATGTATACTACAATTATAGCATGATTTTCCTTATGAATTGTCTCCTTTCAAGTGCAAATTACATAATTTAAATTTTTTTCTTTATTAGTTCAAACCTACCCATGCTATATTGTTCTTACAATGTTTTGTGTTTAGGAGTCAGATATTTGAAAACATTGAAAAATTTGGGGGTAAAGTCTATTTTCATTTACATTGTTTTGCCTGCTTTCTTGGTTTATTATTCATTTGTTACAAATGCATTTCTAACTCACAGATAAAACTTCCTTTCAAGGATCTCCTGAAAATTACTTGAAAATAAGTTTTAAAAAGATTTTTCTTCTCTTATATTAACAGATAATTTAATTTTGTCTTTTAACCTCAAACACATTAGTATTCATTACAAAATTTAATGTTGTAGGGTAGGCATTTGTATGTAGATTGCATATAGAGTTATTTTTGCTTCTTCATATACTCAGATAGTGACAACAGAGATTCCAGAAACTGACTTTCAGTTCCAGCTCCGAGGTTTGAGGTGCTTGACACATTGCAGGAGGTACATGCTCTGTGATGTGCTTCTGCTGCTAGGGAAATGCACACAAAAAGCAGCCCTGACAGAGGCACAGATGTTAGTTGTTAAATCAACAGGGATCCCACTCTGTAAGTATGCTAGCACACTAGTGGGGACCATTCTCTTTCTTTAGAAGTATAGAGAAATTGTTGGGAAACCAGTCCTAGACAGTCTTTGATGATCTCCACCATGGTGATAATCTTGCATAAGAGCTGATTCTAAGAAAGAGAACTTCACAGGCAGCACACAGGCAAGGGAGGAGGAAAGGGAGACCGAAGAAGACAGCAGAGGTCTTTGAGACAAGGTGTTCTGTGATTATGGCTCAATCACATTTACAACAAAGATGTCAAATTTAAAAGTGTTTTTACAAATAAGCTGGCACAGATAGGAATGTAACTTCACATAATTCAGAAATGGCTATGTAGGCAAATTAGTTTGCTTATTAACTAAGTAAGTTTCATTAAGACACTGAGAAAAGGAGTAAATGTAAGTTTGTGAAGAAGAGACACTGATGATAAGAGTTGATGAGAATGGAGATAAATAAGGGCAGACTTGATATCACGTAAAGCAGGTCCATAGCTGAACAAGGAGTGCCTTGGGCAACAGCACATATTACTTTCATATTAACTATCTGACATGGTTTTAAGGTCTCTGTGCTATTTCGGTATGTATAAAATCTAGAAAATTTCACCATAAGGAATTTAGAGAAATCTGTATGATAAACTTCCCCAATGCTTGTCAGTACAGGGCAAACATTAACACATAAGTTGGAAATTTATTCAATCACTCCCGTGTTATATATTTAGTTCTATTTATATAGTTTCCTGTTTTTCATAATAAAGTAAAAAATGAATTTAAAATTAAATGTGAAATGTGAGGAAAATGGTTACCGGCAACAAGACGGCCTCTTTTACTTTTAAATCCTAAAGAATGGTTGATGGGTTCCAGTTCTTCCCTGTCAAGCATACTACCATGCAACTATTTGTTATTATGTTCAGAACAAAAACAATCCTGTATTTTATATATTGAAAATTTACTTTAGTAATGACAATTAGCTAACGTTAGTGAGTTCTTACTACAGTTTTTTCAGTGTTTCTCATACGCTTCATCTTACCAAGCTGAAGCCGAGTTAAGTCACTTGTTCACCTCTCAGAGCTGATGTACCAATGTCTGGGGATAAAATCCTCAGGCTGCTGCTTCCAGACAGAACTCAGGCTGCTGGGCCCAGATGTGTGGGAACATGAGCATTTCCTTAGGCTGAACGGAAGAATGTTAAAATCTTTTCTGAATGCAATTTATACTATTTCAACATGTATCTAGTATAATTTAGATAATTTTGATGCACACATTTAAATTCCCAGATATTTTTGTAGAACAGAATTTAAAATGTATTAATTCGTCTAAAATAATTTTTTCTATTGATAATTAAATATTAGAACAAATAAAATAATACTGTGTCTCTATACAGTCATGTATTCAGACTTTAGTCAGATGAAAGCTATACTATGATACTTGCCAACTGGTTGCTTTATGTGCTGGCTACATGGTATCATTGCCTATTAATCTTTTTAAATATTAATCCATGATCTGAAGCATCACCACTTAGATGGAAGCTCCTACAGTTAGGACCTGAACTTACTGATAATTTTTACTGTTTTAAAATAGCCAGTTATTCTAATGTATAAAAAAAACTAAATAATACTGAGTCATTATTGAGAATAGGAGTAGAAACATTTAGCTTTTGAGAGAATTAACAATTATGTCTATTTAAAATTATAGAGAGTTAACAGATACATAAAGAGATGCTTCTTAGAGTTATGCTATATCAAGGTGGATAGATAGATGCTGAGTTGATAGAGACTGGTTAAAGCATAGATAGGTAATAGGGAGATAGATAAATTTTAGATGATAGTTGTTTGTATAACTGCACAAACTTCTTAGTTGGTTAAAAATGTATCTAAACTCCCAGGTCCTACAAAAGGATTATCCAGTAATCAAACTTTTCTCAAAATAAAATCTTGTATCTAGTATATCAGTTAATATCAGCTTATTCTTTTACTACCTCAACTTATTCAACAATATTTTTATGAATAGTTTAATTGGATCAAATCAATGATAAATAATAGAACTACTTATTTTTATTCTGTTTATCTGTGAGTATGTAGGAATGCATACCACGTGTACACCTGGTACAATCATGGGCTAGAGTGGGGGTTGATCCTGTGGATCATGACTTGCAGTGGGTTGTGATCAACCATGCATGGCTGGGAACCAAAATTACACACTGCAAGAGCATCAAGTGCTCTTAACTGCTGAACAATTCTTCCAAAATTGGGTTTTTAGAAGGCCTAAATTGTTTGGTTTGGTTTTAAATTGCCTGTGTGTGTGTGTGTGTGTGTGTGTGTGTGTCTGTGTGTCTGTGTGTGTCTGTGTGTCTGTGTGTGTGTGTGTGTCTGTGTGTCTGTGTATGTCTGTGTGTGTGTGCACGTGTACATTTGTATGTGTATGTATGCATATTTACATGTGTTACAGTATGTATCTGGATGTCAAAGTACAACTTCTAGGAATCAATTCTTTTCTTCTATCATGTGGATCAATTGGACCTACTTTTATCCCCTGAACCCTCTCTTTAGCCCTTACCCACTTTTTAAACCTGGCATATCATGATTTTAGGAATACTATGCTTTAAAATAGTTTAAGAGATTCATCTATTCTTTCCCAGTCTTGCCTAATCTTCCCCTTTGTCTTAGATTCCTGGAAAATGTGTGTGATACTAAATTAGATATATACATTATTTTTGTCAAAAGATGCTTATAAGTTATGGCAAATCTTTCAAATCAGAATGTCCATAGGGTACTCTGATATGTAATATGTATATATGTATGTGTGTATCTTTGTGTGTGATTATATAACTTACATAGCAATAACTGATATATTTCTATATATTTTAATATTTATTGAATAAATGAAAGGCAAAGTTTTAGAAAAGTTGTTGCACATATGAATTGGTTCAAGAACACATACTACAGAAAATAAAATGTTCAAAAGACTATTAGAATATTCAGTGTTTTCTCAAAAACTTTTATTTTCTTTTATAAAAATGTTAATTATCATATATTTTGGAGTATGGCTAGCTCTCAATTCTATTGTGTGCATAACTTTAATATCCAGTTTTAAAAGAAGTTATTTTGCTCTAGGTCTCAAAATGATGGACCAAACAGAATCAGTGTTCTTTCAGCAAATATTAACCAGCGTTTTTCTGTCACTTGAATACACAGGGCTGTAACATATGTATGAATATGTATATATCCATATACATATGTATGAATATATACATATTTATACATAATGTTATTGATAGCATAACATATGTTAAAAGGTAAAAATTCTCTTTTGTTTATTTGTATTTCTGCCCTCCAACTCTGAAAGTCATAGTTTGCATTAACATCATATTTATTTACGATAATACATAATGAAAATTTCCGAAATAATAGTGTTACACAGAAAGGATAATGACCAAAGTTTCGGATTCCTTTTCAGTTTTGTTTTGTTGTTATTGTAATTCCACCATACAAAACTTAAATTAACTGTTATGTGGAATGAGCTCTGTTCTTTAGTGATAGCAGTCAGATAGGTAACTAATTAAACTTCTTCCCTTTGATCATTTGTTTTATTTTATTTTTTATTTCTATACATCTGAAATAATTTGAAAGTATTTAATTTACTGTTACATATGTGAAATGCTTTCCTACCCATTACAAATGTACACATAATGACATGGCACTGGGTTGATTTCTTGGATTCATTATTATCTCTTATTTTCCTGAATTTTAATAGTTGGTGGCTGAATAATGAATAGTATCTAGCTGTGCATTAATACATCCCAAATAGACAGACTGAGCTGAGGCTGGCCTTCCAATTGACTGTGAAGGCAGGCTTCTATATTTCATCAGTAATTTAGACTCTCCCTCACTAAACCACCAAGCAATGGTTTTACAGATCCTACTTAAAAAGAAGCCAGTGCGTAGCTAGCTAATGGCAGAATGTCAACTACCCAGGCTCATATTAATCCATGGAAGTCCTTCAGTGCTTGCTGGCAGATAATGACTCACTGGTAAATTCCAAAAACAGTTTGCTGACCTTGTAGCTGGGAACATTGATTTTTGTGTTTGATATCTAGGAAAAAACCTAAAGATTTAGTAACACTCTCACTGTGAGTTTTGAAGCAAATAGCTTCCAATGACACTCTGAGATTTCTGGAATTGTAAAATGATAAAGGAAATAAAATATAAAGGATCGTAATAAGCATGCCAGATGCTAGAATGAGCATTCTAAATGTAATTCAGAAAATGTGAGGCATTTGATTTTCATCTATTGTCATTTAATATGTAAAAAGTTGGGGATGGGGCAAGAAGTTTAAAACCATCATTAAAATCGCAAGAGTGAAATGCAAGCACCGTGTCGTCTTACACTGCTCTAGGTGACTCTCAAATAGAAACAGTGTTCCTACTCTTGTGTTAGCTCAAATATTTCTTCTTCTCTTTTCTTGACATTATTAATGTCAACAGGAATACAGACATGCTTTAATTATGACAAAGAAGAGTTGACATGTAATATTAAACCGCAATAAATTAAATATAATAAATACATTAGAAATATGTAGTTATTTAATTTTAAAAAGAACACTGACTGCATTTATAGTATGTCTTTCATTCTAGTTGTGTGTTTGTCTTATCCTTTCTGACTATGGGGACAGAGCAAAGTGTAGTGATAAAATTCAGAAGATCTTTAGTATATTTTATTTAAAAGAAATGATTTCTGTTAGTTTAGAAACTTCCTGAACTTCATATTTGCAAGATTATTATACCAGAGATGAGCTCTCAATAACTACTACTAGATCCATTCTGAAATCAATTTATAACACTAGATGTTCCATTCAAGTTGCTTAATAGATCTCCTCAAAAGATAACTGGTCTCAATTATCTTGAAAGAAGGACTGTTATTTCAAAATGCTTTCGGAAAATAGTAAACAAAACCCAGAATGATTAGGAGTGCTAATGCAGAGAAATATGAAAAGTCTTTGATTGCCTACTCAAAACTTCTTTTGAATGGAGAAGACAATTCATTTCAAACCATTCTCACCCTGCACAGTTTTTACAGGTTTCTTAGTTTGGGGTCCAGCTTTAATCAGTTTTAATTCTTATCTTGAACACACAGATGTAATGTCTCTACTTTCTGTAATGACAAATATTATCCCTATGAAATTAGAAATATTGTTCCTATGAAGGTTTTATACATAAATGTTTCTATATTTTATGTTATGTTAAAATAGTTTCTAAAAAATTATGATTCCAATAAAATGATTTGAATTATAAAATAATAAAATAAAATTTCTGAATTGGTTGTTCTAAGGCTTGTTCTCCATATGAGTATAATGGTCTAATTTTTTTGCTTCCATCAATCTTGACTTTATATATTTTAAATATTTTGAGGTAAAGTTACATTTTTTGATTGATTTAAAAATGTTAACATTATAAAATGTGACAACGCTATCTTTGAAACTGCAGGTCTTCTTTGTGATTCAATTTATCTACTTTCTGAATTCACATTGAATTTTTTTCTGTTTTAAAAAAATGAGGCTTGTTTTATAACTTCACAGAGGATATGTTTCTCAGAAAAGGCTTCCCCTGCACCCTGTGCAAGCTGAGATTCCTACAGCCCACACCGTCATCCGCCCAGCTTGCTGTCTCTGGAGCTTAGGAATGCAGACTGCTTATTTTTACATTTGATGATATCCTGGGGGTAAAGGTTAAAAAAAAGGAGTTTATAAAACCTGAAGAGAAAAAGGATGTAACTTTTTTCCACTTTCCTCTTTGAAATAGCTGACAGTTTCTGGATACACAGAAGGAAATGATGAGTTTGGCCACATGTCCAGATGTGTGCTTGACAGATGTGTAGGGTTATGTTTTAAAAACGTCATGTCATACAGTACCTGTGTCTTTAGCCAGGAAGTTGTAAATAGTAAACACAGAACTCAGCCATCAAATGTAATCTGACTTAACAAGATTTTTCAAAGTAACAGAAAATTTTTGATCTCTTTCCATTTAGCAGTGAATTAAAATCAGTATATTTATAAAAAATATTTAAAGTTGATTGCAACCTGAATTAAATTAAATGGAAATTTGGAAAATAAAAGGTCTTGCTCTATAACCTTTAATATATGAATGAACATACCTGTATCATTATTTCTGATGAGCTTCATTATATATAACCATGGATGTCATTTATATTGTTGTTATTTAAACTGGATAATCTTTATTTAAAATGTGGTTCAGTTTACAAAGAATGATTTGTCCTATTTCTAAAAATAGTTGATGTAAAATGTATTTAATCATGTACATTTATTTTCTATTATACATTCTTTCAAAGTATGTATCCAATGCCTGAGTTGATTTATTAAGCATACAAAGTCAGTATCTTTGTAATGGAAACAGCAATATCTCATTGAATTTTAAAATTCAATATCATTATTCACAATAGATGCCATTCTGTGGAGTAATTGCCGAAGCTATTCTCTTTGTGTAACTAGAAATTTTGTGCAATTTGCTCAATTTTCCTGAAACTGACCTCAGCCTCAGTTATAACAAGTCTACTTTCTGTCGTGGAGGCTACTATTCACACAGTACTGAGGATCTTGTGGGGTGCTTTCAGAATGCTTATTTATGCCAGACTAAAGTAACACAAAACAACCTGGAAGAAAAACAACAAATATCTTCACTGCTTGGAAGTTATTCAGAACACTAGCAGTATATTTGTTAATAGTTTTTAAGAATGAATAAGAATAAACTTTTAAAGTGCAAAATGAGACAAGGACTAGACACTGTCCTACATGCTTGCTAAACTAGCAGTCTGGAGACCAAGGCAGGTAGATCCTGAATTCCAGGCCAGTTGGGGCTAGGTATTAAGACTCTATTATTAAAAACTAAATAAAACACACACACACACACACACACACACACGCACACGCACACGCACACGTAATTCTCCACCAGATAGTTGCTGAATGCCACAAAGCAATCCTTGAGCTGGAGACCGTCATTGCTCGGACATCCAAGTGTCTGCATGCCGTTGTTTTCTATTTGGTTACCATGCCTCTCATACTTCTTGGAAGCTAAAACACTGTTCTGTGGAAGTGACCACAAAGCACATCCTAATCCCTGGGATTTTCAAGGGCTCTGGGGTTGGCAATTGACAGTTCTTTGGCTGAACTCCAGATCACAACTGCATTAGCAATGAGAAAAGAGCCATTTGGTCTTTTCATTTTCTTAAAGTTCATGAAGTCCTGGAGAGCAAAATGACCTCCAACTAAAATGTATAGCTGCCTCATTAATTGGAAATTAATTCAGAGTGAATTAGTAGGAAGTCTTCAATAATGGGAGAGTTGTCAGTGAAAATTCACTAGAGAGTTGGGTGAGGTTAAACTCAGTCACCAAACCTGGAGTTCTAGAAGTGTAAACAAACAGAAACATAGTAAAAGAATGATTTTCAAAGTTATACCAGTGACTCTTTGCTTTTTGTAAACGTATACATTAGGATTTGCTCTGTAGAGCTTAACTGCTAATGGAGATGGGAGAAGGAACCAAGCCGCGAAGAGGGTGCAGATAAATGAGCCAGCACTGAAGAAAGACTCCCTTGTCTTGACCTCTCCTCGCCGCAGCACAGGAAGTGCTTCTTCCCTTCCCTTGTTAAGATTTGTGTCATAGATTTGGGCTTTTATTTTCAGGCCATGTCTCACTCTATATCCCACTGTTTGCAGCCTAGGTTGTTCTGAAATGTGTGCAGACCAAGCTTGGGATTATGAGCCTGTGCCACTGTTCACAGCTCCCTCTTTTTTTTTTTTAATATTTTTATTGTCTATATTCTTTGTTTACATTCCAAATGATTTCCCCTTTCCCAGATCCCCCCTCCCCATATGTCCCATAAACCTTCTTCTCTCCATCCATTCTCCAATGACCTCCCTTTTAATAGCACTAAAAGAAGAAGTAGAGCAGGATAAGAAACCTCTGGAATAGTCAACAGGACTCAATCAATAAGTGTCAAACCAAGAGGAAGTGATATGATACAGGATGGAAAAGACAATTTAGTTACTCAGACAAATACAGTACTACCACTAGGTTTATATAAAGCTTTTTCTCTCTGACATTAGCATAGTACTTGTAACAAAAATATAAATGCATGTAATATGGTCATATAATTTTTTTGAACTTCCTCCCTTCCTTTGTAGGCCTTTTAGATGACCGCTCTTATGGAGAAGGCCAGAAAAAATGTTGGAAGTTAGATAGTCAAGATTTCAAACTCTGAATCCATCATCTAAAATTAAGTAATTTTATCAATTACTTAATTTTTGATTCTCAATTTTATTTGCAAATTATAATACCCCTCTCTGTTTATTATAAGATTAAATATCATGATCACATGTTTGGTGAGAGTTATAAAATTATTAGTACTTTAGAGGAAGAAGGTTGATAATGAATATTCCAAAACCAAAAAACAAATTGTGCTTGTGGGTTAAAATGACCTATGGTTCATACCTTGCTCAACCTCATAACCTTTCATAACAGTGCAAAGGAAACAAGCCAAGGCAAAGGAGCAGGGTAAATAGCTTAAAAGAATCAGGAGTTGGTGAGCCCCACTTTGCAAATGTTCTTTTTAGGATCACAAGTGTTTGAATATGTTTTCAAAAGAAAACCTATTGGCGAGCAAAGAAAGTGAATTTAGTCTACAAGGACAAAAAAGCAATTGTATTTGGCAACTAGCAGAAGCAACAGGACAACAACCTGGAGAACTCAGTATCAGACTCAGAATGAAAAAAAAAAGTCTTCTTCAGAAAGTTTTAAAAATACTTTAAAAGAATATTAAAAATTTGTAATAGAAAATATGATTTCTGGAAAAGAGAACTTTAAAACTTAAAATCATGTTACAACATCCTGAATAAGTTGGAAGAGAAACGTCTCAATAGTATATCAAAGGAACATTCCGAGTGCATTGTGGGTGTGGGTGTGAAGGAACAAGAAATAATGAAGATAGAAATCAAGACAGAAAAGCAGATGTGTTGGCATGTGTTGAGCACTATTGGTTCTCTATGAATTCATCTCCCTGGGAAAATTTCTAATATTATTCAAAAACCTAAGCACAGGATCCCCCACGTAGAAAGGGCTCTGACAGAAAAAAGAGAACACTTAACTCATTTGATATTATCAAACTCTCAATGTTAATTTCAGTGTACTTGTGTTCAATTGTAATCTACATTCCTTAACTGGAAAGGAAACTTTGCACCTCTTCTGGAATTTAACTAAGGCTCAAAGCTTTTAATTTGAGGATAACTCCAGAAGCTGATAAGTTTAAAGAACATCAATTGCTATGTCAATCTGAACCTTCAGCATTTGTATGAGTGACCAAACTGCTCCCAGGTTAATTAGGTCATTACTAAACTTAATTAGCACGTTCATTTCGCTGTCCTCCTTTTCTCTCTCTCCCTTTCTTTCTCTGACTTGCTTCTCCTTGCTTATATTTCTTCTTTCCCCCCTCCCCTATGTTTTACTTAAAGAGAAATGCATTCTCATCATATTTTTGAAAACTACAAATCAAATCAAGGTGTCTACAGACTGTTTCTGCAATGTATGTGTACATTTGCATTTCCTAATTTGTATTAATTAAAAGAAAATCTTGTGTAGTTCAGCCAACAATACTTATCCTTTCAGAATGCAAGGCATATAATTTTTAATAAATATATCTTGTGACAAGGTCAGCATAGTCAAGCTACTAAATATATTCATCAACTCAAAAAGTTCTCTTCTGGGCATTGAGAACATTTGAGGTCTACTGTTTTAGCAAAGTATAAACAGCAAATTATTCTGTTTTCTATCATCACTAGATTCTAAGTTAGGTCTTCAGCATATACTCATCCACCCATATCCTCAGTCCCTCCACATTTCCTTTATGCCCCAACCTCTGGGAAATCACTGAACAGACTATATTTTCTATTTTCTAATTCTTTTTGGCTTACTTCACTGAGAACTAATTCTTTCCTTTTATCCACATTGTGATAAATGTCATGAACTGTCTGTCTGTCTGTTTGTCTGTCTCTGACTCTGTCTCTGTCTTTTTCTAGTATGTTCCTATTTCCTTGCCTTTAAAACAGAGAATGTGCAGGCATCCATGGATTTAAAACACATAGTGAAATTGTTATGGTATTGAACCTGTATGTGTTTTTTAAACTTACTTTCTTTAAAAAATGTGCCATTATAATAAGATAAATTATGTTCAGTTTGTACTGTAAGTAATCTAGACACTGTTAAAATATATGAAAAATAAAAGGCAAAAATACTAGACCATTATACATAAAGGTAGGTGAGCATCAGACAATTTTAACGTTTGCCCGAGTCTTGAACACTACCCCATGGATACTGAAGGTTGGCTGGTAATCACATTTCTTTTAGCCATGCACTGGTTGACAGATCTCTGTTTCTTTGCCTCAGTTAATACGAATTTTGCCATAGCTGACTTGGGAATGCAACTACTTCTCTAAGGTACTGACTTCATTTTCTTTTTGAACAAACCAAGAAGAAGGATTAGGGATCACACTAAATTTTTATCTTGTTTTTCTAATGGGACCTCCTTTTCTCCAGATGTCCTGGATGACCTTTATCTAACTAACTGTCCTTTTCACAACAGCCACTTGAAGGTATGCAACGTGATAATTTGTTTTCTTTATTTCCAGTTCCTTTGTGGTTGGTGCACAGCATTAGAAGCAATTTTATCAGTAGTGTGTCATTGAAGCCATAGTTGGTCATGTCTTTTGCCCATTTCTAGATCACTTTTTACTTTAATGTTTTTGAGTTTTGCTATGGTATAATTTATATACAGAATTCAATGATATGTTGCATGCTGAGCATGCACAATGCATATTACTGTCTATGAAAATCTTATATGACATATGGTTTGCAAATGTTTTCTCTTAATCTGAAAGTTCCCTTTTCATTTTGTTAATAGTTTGTAGTGCAGAGGCTTTCTTTGTGTGATTGTTTTCCATTACCTAAGTTTTGCTATTGTTACCTGACCCCTGAGCACCAAATAGAAATTTCTGCATTGCTAGGACCAATGCAAAGAAACTCCCCCTGTTTTCTTCTATGAGGTTTTCAGGATTTGATCTTCTGTTTGAAATCTTTTATCCTTTTCAAAGTATTTTTTTGTGGCTAGAATAACAATAATAGCTATTTTTCTTTTCCTTTTAAATATCTAGCTTTCCTCAGCACTATTTTAGAAGAGCCTTGTGTGCCACTTAGTGTATTCTTGATGCCTAGAAAATGACTGGGCATGTGTTTTTTGGCTTATTCTTTTCATCTGCACTCTAGTCCATTGAACTGTACCCATTATTTCTATTTCCTACTGTGCCAGCTTTATTAACTTTCTCCATCAGGTAAATAAATAACTAAATAAATAAATAATTTCTGTAATTTATTTAACCTTCTAGAGCCTTTCCCATATTTAAAAATGAACAACAATAATATTAGCTTCAAAACAAGTAGCCTGCGTTAGGAATACTTTTCACTGTATTATTATAAATGGCGAGTACACGTAGAACTTCTAAAGTTCATACCTAAGCCAGTGTTACATGATAATGTTTAGCAGCTAACTAAAGTTTTAGTTTATAATATCTTTAAAAGAAGTTAAATTATCTAGAATGCATTATTTAAATTTAAATTTATTAATCTAAATCATGTGCATTGGGGGAAATTTTTAATATTTTATTTCTCACACAACAAAGAGAAAGATGCCAAAATATTTTATTTTCTTTTTCTTTGAGATTAGAAAGACTGAAAGAAATAGATAAGAAACAAGGGAACAAGGAAACAAAGAAAAAAGAAAGAAAAGAGGAAAGGAAAGGAGTGAAGGAGGGAAGGAAGAAAAAAAGAAAGAAGGGAAGAAAGAGAAAGAAAGAAAGAAAAGAAAAGAAAAGAAAAGAAGAAAGGAAAAGGAAGAAGATTCAGATCAACCCCATCTTAGAAAGCATGAGGGCCAAGAACTCTTAGGATCAGCTGCATGAGGCTGAGAGGACACTAGATATCCTGTGCCCTGCACCATTGTTTGTAATATCCGTGGCTTGAGCATTACTCCCTTGGGGACTGAGCTGGGTTCAAGTTGTTACTCACTTCTTATCTTCTTGTCCACTTACTTAGGTTCCTGCGTAAGCTTTTCACGCACTTCCTACCAGAACATGGTCAGGAGATGAAAGAGGACATTTATTGCAAGGAACAAATGATCCCCCAAAATACATTACAATAGAATCATTGTTTATAAAAAACAAAGGAATAAACAAACCACCAATAAGTCAGTAATGTTCCCAAGAATGGAGGTTGTTGCTGTATGTAAGAGAGCATGGCCCTTTGACTCCTTGCAGCTGAAAATAAACTGAGAATTCCCTTTTTCCAGGCACAATAGGGATCACTGAGCAGCTCTGTTAAGACTGTTATGACTCCTGCACAAGTTTGGTTATTTAGATTACATAGGAATTTCAATCGCACTAGATAATTACATTAGATAATTAATATTCATTTGCAATTACCATCTCTCGTTTGCTTTTCAGAGGCATGTTTTCTTTTCTGCAACTTTTTGGGTTCATTTGATACTTTGCTCTCTAGAAAATAAGAAGCCATTTAGTGCATAATTCTAGTTCCCTCTTTTGACTAATTTTTCCTTATTACTCCATTTTAATAATTTAGCAATGTCAGTAATCAGTGCTTTGATATCTACATCTATCTAAGCAGCTATTACTCCCATAGCCTGTCCCCTGCTTTAATTCTTCATCCATACCTACATAGGTTGAGAGAAGTAAATATGATTATTTGGTCTACAAACTGTTTGCAGTAATGGTTATAGCTAAATGGTTTGGGTAGCCAATGAATAACAAATTTTAAATGTTGCTCAAAATCAGCTACCTGTGTAGAGTACAAATTTGTCCCTGTCCTATAATCACTTTCTGAATCATAGTTATTAATAAGGGTGTTCATTTCATTGCAATTGTTATTATACCTCTAAACTCACATTTTATATAATTCTATTTTCTTGCACATATTTTTAATTGATGTAATTATGACTCTCCTGTCACACACATAGCTTTCTGGTATAGACTGCTGAACACTGCAAAAGAGCTTCCCAGAATGAAATTTCCAGAATCCACATACTTGCTAAGACTCAAGTTTGACTTATGGGACTACAGTTTCCACATTCCTCCATTAATGGTAGCCTTTCATCCCTCAGCAGATGCAACTTTTGCATGCACTTCCCCTTTAGAAAATTAATACCCCTTTGGAAAATTAATACCCCTGAGCAGGCCATAGTCAACACTAGGTGGTCTCTACTAAATGGTTTTCAGAACCTTGATTTCCAGTTGATTCCAGTGAGAACCTGATTTTTGGAATCTTCTTATATGGCAACAAGAGAATATATCCTTGGAAGCCAGGTTTTCTGCCTGTAAAATCCCTGGTTCACATTTCCTTGTATAATTTACATTTTGTTTGTTTTTCTCTTTGTCTTTTTGTATCTGTCTGTCTGTCTATCTGTGTGTCCATATGTCTGTCTGTCTACCTCCTTTATTCTCTTGTCATTGATCATAATATTCATAACTAATAGAGAACAAATATTAATTTATATTTTACTTAATAAATCTGCATAACTATGATTATTCCCAGTTGTTTATTTGGTGGGAAATTAATTTGTGTTAACTTTGAGAGAAATGGTGCCCAGTGTTCAGAGGCATTCCTCTGTTGTCTTTATAAACTCTCTCTCTCTCTCTCTCTCTCTCTCTCTCTCTCTCTCTCTCTCTGTATGTGTGTGTGTTATATTTCATCCTTTCTGAGATCTGCTGGCTATTTTTTTCTTTTTTTTCACCCTTTCATGTAAATTTACCTATTCATATCCTCTATAGTAGTTTGTATGTTAATGACAATAACACAGCTTTTAGGTACATGGAAATACTTCAGGAGAAATATAAGTATCAAATGATTGCTTCATAAATTTTTTTTTCATTTTCATTTTTATTGCACTAATATGCAAATGTAAATAACAAATCAGAACAAAACCAGACAGAAAATCAAGTGTATTATATATGCATCTGTTATCTATCCAAGCATGCCTTTTTTTGAGAGTGATATTGAGAAGAGACTGCAAAGGCATTTCTGAGGACGCAGTGTCATCAAGAAACTGGCCTAAAGGGTACCAGATGAGACGCTACTTATGCAGAGAGTCTAGGTAGACCGAGTTCCTTCACTCAGAAACTTGATCAGGCAAGCATTTCAACCATCCTCCACTTCCGTTTTACCTTTGTAAAGAAAAAAAATCAATATAAAAAATAATAAAAGATCTGTAATTCTCTACTTCTGAAAAGGCAGATAATTTATATCTTTTACAGATGGTTCCCAGAACACAGTTCATACTAAGTTACTACAGCATATTCACTAAATCTTTGAATGTTCTGAGGAAAATTCAAATTGTTGAGCTTAAAAGATGTTTGCCAATAAATTTTGATAATTCATATTTGAATGCTAATATGAATCAAATAAATGATAACTCAAATAAAAATGGATAGTCTTTTTGGGCAGTTTTTATCTTTAAAAGATCAAAACTAGATTTTCCTGTCTCCCCAGTTTGTCATTGTACTAGTCTAGACTTGGGCAATTTGCCCAGTATGTAGGTGGATGTTTCATTTTAAAATACTGAATTTTTGGATCATGCTGAAGCTATTACCTTTGAAAAGTAATCAAATGGCTCATCTGATTGCAATTTTTGTTTCACTTTTTTACTCAAAAAACAGAAATACACTCTATTTGGATTTCTTAGATTGCCTGCGATATTCACAATTTGGAGAATAAAAAATATTGTCAAGCATTGTGAGGAGATTGGAGTTCTCCAAATTGCTTCAAACTTACAAATCGATGAAAATATAACATCCGCTCAGGGATATGGAATAGTCACATTTGTTACATACTTGTCAATTCTCTTCATACTCATACACAAAACAAAACAAAACAAAAATCTTAAAATTCTTTAGCAGAATTTGAAGCCGAATGCCCATATTTATTCATTTTAATAGCACATAAAACTAGTTGAAGGAAGGGTACAAAAAACCGATGTAGGGCTAATGATCTTCTTGGGCTAATGTGACAAGGAGTAGTATTAGTTGCAGACCCAAGCATAGAGATGCTCGCACACACTGGGGCAGTGAGGGCTCATTTCATCCAGGCAGGCACAGATTAACTTTGCATTATGCTCACTGAATACCAGACGTGTTTCTTTGGAATTTCATTACATCTAAACTGCTTGTCAGGCCTGAGTGTTAGGATGAACAAGAAAACAATTAACTGCTCCTATTTTCCCATTCTAAGTAAGCATACCATATTAAAAAAATAGTCATTTAGTAACAGGTAATTTGATTTGAACTGTGGGTATGCCCAGATTTCTAGAGGAAACTTAAGGAAACAGGCTACATTTTTATATATAATTATTATGGACTTAGAAATGATTATAAAATTGAGAATGTGAAGCAAGAACAAATTCTAGGGAAAAAATCCTTTGAAGCTAGAGGCAGGATGATTACAGGGAACTTTCTGAAGTTGATGAATACTGCAATGAGCCTTCCACATTTATTTAGACAATATTGGAAAAATATCACTTCTCCAGTTCCATATTTAAGATGTTCTTCTGGGACTTTGGACAGGATGTTTCTCTTAACCTTTTTTCCTTTTTCCTTCTTTTCCACACCCCCGCCCATTTTACTAGAAAAGGAAAAGACTTCCTTGCCAGATTTTTAAAGCCCTGCCTAAGTCATAAACTTGTATCCGAAACATGCAGTTGTTAGAAAGTGCTGTTATCTATTTAAAACTTGAGGAAGCACTTAATTTTTAAGGCAACATTAGCTGAGATTGAATTATGGAACAATTCCTCCGGAAGTTTGTGTCATAGGAGTGTTATTGCCACATAAATCCACTGTGATCAGTTGAGTGACAGGGAAGAGGAAAAGCACTTAAAATAATTGGACACTCAGGGGTGCCTTTCCAAAGTCTGTTGTGACATGTAGCTATGTCACCACCATTAAAACCAGTGGGGGTTTTGAGGCTGAGATTCATCTTTACAGATTAAAGCCTGTTATCCTAACACATGGCACCGTGGAAGCTATCAGAGCAGTCCAGGGGCAGCACATATCAAATGTACACTGGAGAGTAATGGCTCTCACTTCCCTCCTCTCATTCATCTTTGCAAACATTCTCCTTGTAAATTTCAATGCATTCAATTGAAGACAGAAGGAGACTGAATTCATGGGGTTTTTTTTAGTGCTGGGTCAGAAAACAGAATTGCCTTTAAAAATGTCTCCCTTTCTGGCCTCCAGTGTACCTACTGGTATTAACCAATGCCTGCATTTTGACTTAACAGACTAGAGGGCCTTAACATACATGAAAGAATGACCTCTATGGTCTCTGGAAAGAAACGAAGAAAGGTTTTTGAGTACAGATTTAATCTACACTGGCAGAAAATGAAAATATGTATGATTTAATTTTCATTAAGGAAAGGATCATTTTTCTATCAATACTGATAGTTTTAAAGAAAAAGAGGAAATGTGTTTTACATTCTTTTAATTATTATAGAAAAATAGTGGTAAATCCATGTTTAAAGTCAATCCATGTTTGATTTATAGTATTCCAATAAAACATGGCCCATTGTCATTTTAAGTGGTTTGTAATGATATTCAAATATAATACTTGGAATACATAATGATTAAAGGTATTTATTATAGAATGGCATGGTAAGATTGTTGTGTACCTATAATGCCTGGAGCTGTGAGGTAGGGTAAACAAACATCCTTAGATTTATAAGGAGATATAGACCAGCCTGAAATTCATGATTGCATCTCAAAACACAACAAAAAACAAATAAAATGAACAACAACAACAAAATAGCAAAAACCAACCTACCAATGAAACAAAAAGCCAAATGCAAGAATAATGTATCTTCTTTGTTTTTACTGTGTCTGTCTGTAAGACTTTCTCATTACAGTGGCTGTGTGCATTAAGTGACTTGAGGTTCAACAGCAAATCTTTCTTCCTGAGGTCTCTCTTTGCCTCTAGGCCAGCCCTGCAGGTGTACACTCAGACCTGCAAGCCTCACCTAGCTTGCAATCTTGATGGAGCTGATCAAGACAAGAAGTGAATGAATTAAAAAAAAAAGAACAGAGAGGAGAGACAGGAAGGACAACAATATCAACTAACCAGCCCACCAGAGCTCGCAGAGACTAGACCAACAAGCAAAGAATATAGGGGGATCCACGGCTCCAGCTACATATATAGCAGAGCCTTATATGGTATCAGTGAGAGGGGAGGCTCTTGGTCCTGTGGAGGCTTGATACCCCAGCATAGGGGTATGCTAGAGGGGTGAGGCAGTGGGTGGGGGAGCACCCTCTTAGAGGCAAAGGGGAGGGTGGATAGGGTGGGAGGTTGTGGAGGGGAGACCAGGAAGGCAGACAACATTTGAAATATAAATAAATAAAATAACCCATAAACAAAACATTAAAAAAAACCTGAAAGAGGCCAATGACTTAGGGGTGATGGATGGATCTGACTGTGGCAGGTTCTGTCAATCTGAGTAAATGTAATTCTGAAGATGGCACGTCCATGGGCCGAAAGCATTCGCACTGGCAGACTAACAAAGAAAATGTAGATCATTACTGTCACTGTACACCCTCAACTGTGAGCCATTAGCACAGTCAGTAACCTAACGTGGTATAACACTACACAAGAACACAGGTCTTCAGGGATTAAATCCAGCTGCTATTAAGCAGTGACATTTCTCCTGACATGCATTTGCCTGCTCTGCCTTCTCTATTTGCCCACATAGTTAGCATTTCCCTAAATAATGTACAGTTTTTCATTTCAGCTGCCATGCTGAAGTCTTTTTTCTTACGCAGCTCATCTTTTATTCCCAAAACAAATTTGTCCTGGAATATGCAAGAATGACCTTTAGAGAAAGAAGGAGAAGAGGTGAGAGAGCTGTATGCAAAAGCAACACAGGGGGCAAATGTTAGGCAGACCCTCAAAGTCCTCAGTGTCTCCCTGGGGAACTGACCCTGAGGTCTGAGGACTGCTGCTTGGATTCTTTTAATAAGTTCATTGTTTATTAAAATTCCCTGTCTTTCGGAGGTGACAGGGGAGGTTCATATAATTATAAAGTCCTTCCTAGTATTTTACTTCTGTCTTTATATCTTTCTAAGTTTCTAGAATATGCATGGAAGACTGATGCTGGTGTGTGTGTGTGTGTGTGTGTGTGTAATTGGAGTGGAGTAAGGTGAATTAAACGAAACTGTAAGCACATTTAGAAATAAAGAAATAGCATTGATATACTTCAGCTTGAAATCATGTAAAGATTTTGGCTATTTTAAAGAGAAGAGAAAATGAACTTGAGTTATCCAATTATATAATGTCAAACATAGACTATTAAGAAATCAAATCTGTCATCTTGAAACTTTGAATCTTTACCATTGGTGGGAAAATGTGTGCCTAGAGAGGATACATGGAACAGTATCTCAATGCATAAATTACAGACAATAAGAATTAAATACCATCTACTTCTGAATTATCATTTTTTAGATTGTACTAATATCAAACTCATATTTTGATGAGACTCATTTGTAAATGCAAAACAATTTCTCAATATTTATAACATATAAAATCCATTTAACTATCGTAATAGGAAAATACGTGGAACTATCTATTTCCTAGCTGTCCCCTGTTGTATATCTTTCTAATTTATACTTTAATCATACCAACTTTCATTTTATATTCACGATTTGTGTCCAGGTAGTGTGCTGATGTTCTTTAAAGAAAATTCTATTCTATTGAGCTCCTTTTTATTATAGAGACATTTCCGTGTTCTTCTTCTCCAGGGAACTCACCCCTGCCTATGCCACTTTTTAATTAACTTGATCTCACTTAACTCCACCCATTGCAGCAAAATTCTCACTAACTATCCATTTATTATTCTTATTCTCATTATGTGAGTAGTCAGATATAGGCAGAGAGGTAGCATATTTTTATTAAAAACTCCATTTTACTACCCAGATTCAAAACAACCAGAATGCTGCTACTCCATTTTTTTTTTTATTTTGGTTTTTTGAGACAGGGATTCTCTGTGTAGCCCTGGCTGTCCTGGAACTCACTTTGTAGACCAGGCTGGCCTTGAACTCAGAAATCTGCCTGCCTCTGCCTCCCAAGTGCTGGGATTAAAGGTGTGTACCACCTTCGCTCAGTAGGAATGCTGCCACTCTTAATTCATCAATCAAATGCACTATCTTCTTTGGGTTAAAAATGTTTTGAGGCAATTTCCAAACTTCATATTTCACCTGTGATTCCTGCAACCCTAGCTCCAACATCTCTGTTTTAATGCAATTAACATTATACATAGGAAATTACAAAAACTCTTTGATGCCATTTCATCAAATGTAATTTTTGCTTCTGCTGACAATTGCAAAGAAGAATCAAAACATGGCTCACATAATGGCTTTATTTATTATGACCTACAAATTACATTTAAACATTCTTTTAAAAAATCTTGAAATCCTTCCAGCCATTTACTTACTAAAATACCTATTATTTTATGATTCAATTAAAAACCTATACATGTTCATGTTTGGTTGATTTAGTTATCACAACACCATTAATCTTTGTTTTCTGTAATCATGCTATTTCATGAAAGACGTAATTATACTGATAGAAGTGACTAAGCTCAAATTGAATTTGTAGGACTAACATCTTGGTTGGGGAGGTTCTATTGATGTAGCCAGACAATTGAGAGTTTTAGGTCGTCTTCAATTACAGCAAGCAAGGAGGCATGCATTGACTTCAGCTTACTCTTCAGGCAACCTTCCATGACTGCAAGAACTCAAACAGGGCAGAAACCTGGAAACTGAAACTGAATCAGAGGCCATGGAAGAGTTATGCTTACTGCCTAAATCCTCTGACCCGTTCAGTCTGTTTGCAATACCATCCAGAATCACCTGCCCAGGGATTCCCCATCCACAATGGTCTGGGCCCTACCATAGCAATCATCAATTTAGAAAACATGTAGCAGGCTTTTGCACAATCCAATCTTACGGGATTATCTTCTCAATTGAAGTTCGCCTCTCTTAAGCTAAGGTAGAACTAGCCAGCATACTCAAAAAAGACAAAAATATTGATGTTAACAACTTGTATGTCACCATATCATACCCAGTATAATGTTGATGCCTGTTTTATGAAGGTATACATTAGTACCAATACAAGAGTTACAGCACCTAACAACAAATACTTCCTAATTCATGATATTATTGAGGTGTCTAAAATGGCAAATTCCAGAGTCAGTTATTTCTACAGCATATAATATAAAAAGAATTTTCATTAACTGGCAAGTTAATTTCTGGAATATGGAATAACTGCTTGGTTGTTTTTTCCATTCATGCATTAACTTTTAGAATAAAGAATTGATATTGTAAAAGGTAATTTATCAGTGTATTTTACTTTTGAAATGTAATTTTATGGAACATTCTAAGTATATCTGCTGTTCTGAATATAGCACAGTTATCTCATGGATACATAATCAAACATTCTTTACTTGATACAAGCTGACAAGCTTTTCAATTTCATCCATCACAAGCTGTGGAAGTTTATAATATGTATTTGTCACCTGAACTCAAGAGTCTTCTATTTTGTTAGAAAACTTGGAGTCATGTGAAATGGTGTGTATGTAACAAGCTCTGTCTTATAGAAGCTTCAGCATATGGAGATAATGATTGTCCATGCTAACATCACAATATCACAACGTCACAACAGAATATGTTACTTCTTTTAATAAAAAAAATTATGGGTAGTTGGTAAATTTAACTAGGATTTCTTTTTTATCTTTTCTTTATACAATGTAGTTCAAATATCTCCTTTTTTAATCAAATCTATATTACCATTTAATATAGGATCTCTTTGTGTCTTCCCAATTTAAGAGGAGGCTTCAAGTACATCTCAGTTCTATTTCTGTCCCTTAAATGTGCCAATACAACAATAATAGCGATGTTCTAAAGCGATGATTACATTATAAATATACCTCCACAGTGGGTTTCTATGATACCTAGGATAGTTCAGAATTCCTCATTCATCATGTTCCTTTCTGTGTTACCCTTACCATCCAGCTCTTAGGCCCAGCAGGATCCTTAGTAACATTGTCACTCACAATTCAATGACAAGCAAGTCCCCACATTATCTATAGAATCTGTTTCCCTGGATAATTTCTGATACATTTACTTATTTTTGATATTTTCACCACAATATAGATGCTAATAGAACAAGCACTCTGAATAAAACAGGATGTTTTTGTTGCCTTTTCTTATTCAGCTTATATGCATACTTGATGCTCCTGTAGTAGAGACAAGATAGCAACAGAAAAGCAACAAAATTATTTTTTTAAATGTATCCCATATGCGGTAATGCAAGCCTGTAATTCCTGTACTGGGGAAGCTGAGGCCAGATAATTGTGAGCTTTAGGTCAGCCTTGATTACAGCAAAACATGGTCTTATAAATCAAATAACAACCAGGAAAGGGGATAACCCTTGAAATGTTAAAAAAAAAAATACCTAATAAAAAGAAAAAGAAAAAAAAAAGGTGAAAATAAAAAAAACCCAACAACAACAACAAATAACAAAGAACCCAAATAAACATTGTGATGCACAGTACTATAGAAATAAGGAACTTGAGGGGGGATCCGGGAAAGAGGAAATCATTTGGAATGTAAACAAAGAATATAGAAAATAAAAATATTTTAAAAAAAAGAAATAAGGAACTTAAATCTTAGAGAAGGTCATCTCCTTTTGTGCTAAGATGTGCTGAAGAATGGGCAGATGTGACCCGACATCCTGTCACATGATAGCCTGTCACAGAGAAAGGCTTCCCAGTAAAGTTTTTTGTTCAGATTCTCTTGGGTCTTTCTAGCTCTATCCTCTGAGCTGTGGGTCTGGTCCTCTCTGGAGTTCAGATTTTCAAAACAGGATCCTGTGGCTTGTTGTGGAGAAGAGTGATTTTAGGTTTTAGGACTTTCCTTGAGGGAAAAAAAGATCTCTTTGTTGTGGTTTTCTGGAGAGAAAGAGGACAAGAGTATGGACAATCTGGGTAGAAGGAGATCTAAGAGACACTGCTCCAGGAGCATTTCCAATGTCCACCAGCTGCTCATCCTCTGGATACAAAATCTTCAAGCTTTGGGGAATAATGACCTGATTTCCAGGATTAGCTTGCTTATTTTTGTATGGCAGTACCATACATATCTTAATAAATAAAACAAAATCTGACATTTCTTTTCTTTTTGTCAGGTGTTTCTGAGAAAATCATTAAAATGCTTTTCTTTCTTTTTTTGTAAGTCATCAAAATAATTTATAAAAGTTAAATGCCTCTTAAATTATACATGATGTCTTCTGAAGCTAAAAGTAATGTGTACTAAAATAGTTTTTAAAATCTATTTGAAATATTAAATATGATAAAAAATCTCTTATGAAGTCCTCTATGAAAGGAAAATTATGACAAGTTCCTGATTAGACAGAAACCGATCCACATCCATGGAAGAATACTCAGCATAATTGTGGTTTCATAGAATGAATTTGGTAGTGTTCTTTCTATTTCTGTTTTGTGGACTAGTTTGAAGAGTATCGGTATTAGGTCTTCTTTGTAGGTCTGATAGAATTCTGCACTAAACCCATCAGGTCCTGGGCTTTTTTTGGTTTGGAGACTTTTAATGACTACTATTTCTTTAGGGGTTATGGGACCATTTAGATGGTTTATCTGATCCTGATTTAACTTTGGTACCTGGTATCTGTCTAGAAAATTGTCCATTTCATCCAGATTTTCCATTGTTGAATATAGGCTTTTGTAGTGGGATCTAATAATTTTTTTTAAATTTCCTCAGTTTCCGTTCTTATATCTCCCTTTTCATTTCTGATTTTGGTAATTTAGATACTGTCTCTGTGCCATCTGGTTAGTCTGGCTAAGGGTATATCTATCTTCTTGATTTTCTCTAAGAAACGGCTCCTGGTTTTGTTGATTCTTTGTATAGTTGTTTTTGTTTCTATTTAGTTGATTTCAGCCCTGATTTTGATTATTTCCTTCAGTCTCCTCCTCTTGAGTGTATTTGCTTCTTTTTGTTCTAAAGCTTTCAGGTGTGCTGTGAAGCTGCTAGTGTGTGCTTTCTCCAGTTTCTTTTTGAAGAAATGCAGAGCTATGAGTTTTACCTCTTAGCACTGCTTTCATTCTGTCCCATAAGTTTTGGTATGTTTTTTCCTTCATTTTCATTGAATTCTAAAAATGTCTTTAATTTCTTTATTTCTTTCTTGACAAAGTTATTATTGAGTAGAAAATTGTTCAGCTTCCATGAGTATGTGGGCCTTCTGTTGTTTTGGTTGTTATTGAAGACCTGCCTTAGTCTGTGGTGATCTGATAAGATGCCTGAGATTATTTCAGTCTTCTTGTATTTGTTGAGGCCTGTTTTGTGACTGATTATATGGTCAATTTTGGTGAGAGTATTTGGTGCTGAGAAGAAGGTATATTGATTGTTTTAGGATGAAATGTTCTATAGATATCTGTTAAATACATTTGTTCCATAACTTCTCTGATTTTCCATGTGTCTCTGTGTAGTTTTTCCATGATATATTCATTAATGAGAGTGGGGTGTTGATGTCTCTCTCTATTATTGAGTGAGGTGCAATGAATGCTTTGAGTTTTAGTAATGTTTCGTCTATGAATGTGGGTGCCCTTGCATTTGGAGAATAAAAGTTCTGAATCGTGAGTTCTTCTTGACAGATTTTTTTTTTCTTTAATGAGTATAAAGTATCCTTCCTTATCCTTTTTGATAACTTTTGGTTGAAAGTTGATTTTACTTGATATTAGAATGGTTACTCCAGCTTTTTCCTTGGGACCATTTACTTGAAAATTTGTTTTCCAGACCTTTACTCTAAGGTAGTGTATGTCTTTGACACTGAGGTGTCTTTCCTGTAAGCAACAAAATGCTGGGTCCTGTTTATGTGTCCAATCTATGTCTTTTAATTGGGAAATTGAGTCCGTTCATGTTAAGAGATATTAAGGAGGAACCGCCAGACTGATTTCCAGAGTGGTTGTACCAATTTGCAACTCCACCAGCAGTGGAGGAGTGTTCCTCTTTCTCCACATCCTCGCCAACACCTGCTGTCTCCTGAATTTTTAATCTTAGCCATTCTGACTGGTGTAAGGTGAAATCTCAGGGTTGTTTTGATTTGCATTTCCCTAATGACTAGTGAAGTTGAGCATTTTTTAAGATACTTCTCAGCCATCCGAAGTTCTTCAGGTGAAAATTCTTTGTTTAACTCTGTACCCCATTTTTAATAGAGTTATTTGGTTTTGTGGAGTCTAACTTCTTGAGTTCTTTATATATATTGGATATTAGCCCTTTATCTGATGTAGAGTTGGTGAATTTTTTCCCAATTTGTTGGTTGCCGATTTGTCCTTTTGATGGTGTCTTTTACCTTACAGAAACTTTGTAATTTTATGAGGTCCCCTTTGTTCATAGCAGTCCTATTTATAATTGCCAGAAGCTGGAAAGAACCCAGGTGTCCCTCAACAGAAGAGTGGATGCAAAAAAAAAATGCTATATATTCACAATGGAGTACTATTCAGCCATTGGAAACAATGAATTCATGAAATTCTTAGGCAAATGGATGGAGCTGGAGAACATCATACTAAGTGAGGTAACCCAGTCTCAAAATATGAATCATGGTATGCACTCACTAGTAAGTGGATATTAACCTAGAAAACTGGAATACCCAAAACATAATCCACACATCAAATGAGGTACAAGAAGAACGGAGGAGTGGCCCCTTGTTCTGGAAAGACTCAGAGAAGCAGTATAGGGCAAAACCAGAACAGGAGAGTGGGAAGGTGTGGGTTGGAGAACAGGGGGAGGGAAGGGGGCTTATGGGACTTTCGGGGAGTGGGGGACTAGAAAAGGGGAAATCATTTGAAATGTAAATAAAAATATATGGAATAAAAAAAAAGAAAAAAGAGATATTAAGGAATAGTAATTGTTGCTTCCTGTTATTTTTGATGTTATTTTTATGTTTGTGTGATTATCTTCTTTTGGGTTTGTTGAAAGAAGATTACTTTCTTGCTTTTTCTAGGGTGTAGATTCCTTCCTTGTGTTGGTGTTTTCTGTCTATTATCCTTCGTAGGGCTGGATTTGTGGAAAGGTATTGTGTAAATTTGCTTTTGTCATGGAATACCTTGTTTTCTTCATCTATGGTTATTGAGAGTTTTCCTGGGTATAGTAGCCTGGGCTGGTATTTGTGTTCTCTTAGGGTCTGTATGACATCTGCACAGGATCTTCTAGCTTTCATAGTTTCTGGTGAGAAGCTTCATGTAATTATAATAGCTATGCCTTTATATGTTACTTGACCTTTTTCCCTTTCTACTTTTAATATTCTTTCTTTGTTTAGTGCATTTTGACTATTATGTGACAGGAGAAATTTGTTTTCGGGTCCAATCTGTTTGGGGTCCTGTAGGTTTCTTGTGTGTTTGTGGGCATCTCTTTCTTTAGGTTAGGGAAGTTTTCCATACTTTTTTTTGAAGATATGTACTGGTCCTTTAAATTGGAAATCTTCATTCTCTTCTATATCTATTATCCTTAGGTTTGGTCATCTCATTGTGTCTTGGATTTCCTGGATGTTTTGGGTTAGGAGCTTTTAACATTTTGCATTTTTCTTTGACTGTTGTGTCAATATTCCCTATGATATCTTCTGTATCTGAAAGTCTCTCTTCTATCTTGTATTCTGCTGGTGATGCTTGTATCTATGAGTCCTGGTCTCTTTCCAAGGTTTTCTATCTCCAGGGTTGACACCCTTTGTGATTTCTTTATTGTTTCCATGTCCATTTTTAGTCCTGGATGGTTTTGTTCCATTCTTTAACCTGTTTGGTTGTGTTTTCCTATTGTTCTTTAAGGGATTTTGATGTTTCCTTTTTAAGGGCTTCTTGCTGTTTCCCTGTGTACTCTTGTATTTCTTTAAGGCAGTTATTTATGTCCTTCTTATAGTCTTCTACCACCATCATGAGATGTGACTTTAAATCAGCATCTTGCTTTTCTGATGTGTTGGGATATCCAGGATTCACTATGGTGGGAGAACTGAGTTCCAATGATGCCAAGTACCCTTGGTTTCTGTTGCTTATGTTTTTGCCCTTGCCTCTCGCAATCTGGTTATTTCTGGTTTTAGCTGTCCTTGTGTCTCTGTCTGTGGCTTGTCCCTTGTACAAGTATGTGTGTCAGTACTTCTGGGAGATCAGTTCTCTCTGAGAGAAATTTGGGTATGGAGAGCTGTGGCACAGGGTCAGCTCAGGGGTGCTGATGGAAACTGGAAGCATCATGTTCGAAACTGTTCCTTGCTTCCTGTGTCCTGATAGCTCTGGGCAGGTCCCTTTTGGGCTAGAAATTTGAGCATAACTGGTGGTCTTGCCTGTGTTCACAGGTGTTTCAGAACTCCTGGGAGACCAGCTCTCTCCCCATGTTTTTGTGTATGGAGCTCTGGTACAGGACCAGACCCTGATGCAGACAGAAACTGGAAAGATCCTGTACCAGGCTGTTCTTCAGTTTCTATGTCCTAAGGGTTCTGGGTGGGTCCCTTAGAACAGAAGTGGTAGTCTTACTTTTGCTTACAGGCATGTCTGTACTCCTAAGAGACCTGCTCTCTCCTGGTGGTATTTGCATATAGAGTGCTGTGGAGGGTTTCTTTATGTTATTACTGTAACATATTTATATGCACAGGATCCTATAACAATAAGAAACATGAGCATAAAATAAACTTATACTACTATTTGAAAATTTAGATTAATATTGTAACATTTTACTTTAAGGATGGTGTTTTAATAATCTCTCCAGTCAGTTGTAGTGAGAGTTCTTAGTGGGTTCAAATGCAGTTAGGCACTTTATTGCACTCACAGAGCAAGAACACTTAAGCCAATCTTATATGATTGTTTGTTCTGTAATTTGAATATTCCCACTTAGCATAGACACTGAGAAAGATTTACATAAAATCTTTTTATGTAAATAAAAAAGATTTTTTTATGTAACAAAAAGTAATAATACTTTGCTGCTATTCAGGTAACATGTGATTCACTTCAGTAGATTAAATGCATGATTTCTTAGGATGGAATTTAAAATCTCCAACCTTGTTTCTTGGTTATAAAGAACATTTAAAACAAAAGTGAAAACTTTAAGAAAGGGATTGATCAGAATTTGCATTCAGATCCTTCAATACATTCACACAAGCGTCTATCTGTCATTTTCTTCATAAACAGCCTTGTTCCTATTTATTTCAAAAGCCAAAATCTTCTCCAATAAATTATGTTTAAGTGTATAAATAATCAGATCTCTGTTCTGCAACAATTCCTTCAGTGTGTTTCAGTAGCTTGATTATTCACTGAAGAATATATTGGGCATCGTTTTAAAGCTGCTTATAGAGATCTGCCTTGGTTCATTTATAGGCATAATGGAGGATTCATAATGAATTCAGACTCTTCTCTGTTGCTGGATGCATGAATTATCTCAATATCTGATATTGTTACATAGTCTTATTGGATATACGTTATTAATTTTGTCACTGTATTTCTAAGATCAGTTTTGGAACAGGAGCTGAAAAAGTTAAGTAAAAAATGTCTTTCTGATAGTTATTGCAAAATGGTCTATCATAGGTGGGGCATGTATACAAATCAACAGTGTATAAGATGATCAATTTTTGTAAAATATGTTTTTGCTAATTCTTTGAGTTTTATGTGTGCGTGTGTGTGTATGTGTTTACCTCTAACTCTAACTCTATCTCTATATATCTTATCTTCCCTCTCTCCTCTCTAACAAATAGTGGCCACACCCTTAAAAATTCTTCTCCCTTTCTCATCAGCTCTCAGTTACAAATAAAACCTCAGTTAGATATGGGAGTTCTAACTCCTCCTCCCTTCATGCTGGGATTTTGTCTGGCTTGAATTTGTACAGGTTTTGTGCATGACTTAACAACGGTCCTATTGTGTCTAGAAACACTTTTTAGTTGAAGTCATCTACTGTCTATACTTCTTGTAATCGTTTCACTCCTGTTTCTCTATGATTCATGAGCCTTGGCAGGAGGGACTGTGAGATTGATTTGCTATGCATAGCTGAGGAAGGGCTGCCATTTCTTAACAACTCTCCAAGAAAGAATATCAATAATCTTAAATGTTTTCCAACCTGGTGGGTTGAGACAGACTCTAGAGTATTTGAATAGTATGGAGACACAGTTTGTGACATCTCTGCTTGGTAGGACTAGTGATCATATAGCTTACAATTTTTATGTGGATGTTAGAGGTTTTGTCTAAGCTGTGTTTAGTCATCCACAAGAATTAGAATAAACAATAAATGGTGGCCTAAGAATGAATTCAAACCTCCATTGTCACAGTCAAATTACCTCATTAATGACAAGATATATACTGGCAACAACTTTATCGACATTGCTTTCAAATTTAACTCTAGTTAGAAAGATACGTGTGTATTAGTGTGGAGTTTTGTCTGTCATTTTCTAGTTGGTCACTTAACAATAGTTATGATATATATAAATTTAAATGTTGTTTATTTATTTATTTATTTATTTATTTATTTATTTATTTATTTATTTTAGTCATAACAACTACATTTATTAAGAACAGCCTGAGTAGATAGATATTCAAGCAACACAGTGACCTGAACATCCATTACAACTGTGGTAGCAGGAAACTATTCTTGGAAACTCTTAAATTTTGTACTCTATATACTTCTGACTTATGAAACTTTATACCTTTAAGGAATGAAATAAGTATTTTATTTTCCATATTTAAGTAATGAAAATTTTCTTTTATTCTAGTTACAGCTAAAAATATTTGAAATTCATAAACATTTCTGGGACTATATACAATAGATGCCTTCAGAAAGTATATTTCTCACTGTTTCTCATTTGTATTCTGAAACACAATGAAACAAGAACCAGACACCCTCTCTATGTTTGTATCTTTGATTAAGTTAGACACTTGTGGTAAATGTAAATGTACTTTTTAAGCAAAGGAATAGGAAGCCAAATTGCTATTTGGGCTGAGGATTTTCTTGGGAAAAACAAAGCACATTGTTTTGATTTGGTCAGTGCATCAGTGAGTTTAATTTTGCAATTGACTGTAGAGATGCTGTAAAACCTTATACAAACATGATTTGTATCCTTCTTACCTTCTTTATTCTATGGATGCAAATGAACTATTTTTTCATATATCACAGACTGGAGAAACGTAAGCATGAAAACGTCTTTCTTGGTTTCATGTATACAAGTGAAGTAAATAGTATAAATAGACAGAACAGAGTCTTCAAAAGTCATTCTTCAGCTTTCAGAAATAAACACTATAATTAAAAAACAAACAAAGAGACACATTCCTGCAAGCTGTTCTTTTATGTAACACATAAAATGCATGACTCTTCTCATTCTTGATTTTATATGAAAACCTTTTGTAAGAAATACTAAGGTGTCTGAACATTTCTCTGGAAACTCTTGTATTTTTTTTAATGATATTAAACATGTCAAAAATTCTGATGGCCTTATGAATAGCTCATTTAAGCTTTTGTACACATTACTGACTATGGTTAACCAGTGTGATAACTAGAAATCACCCATCTTTTCACGTGTATTCAGCAGAGAGGCCAACCTTAAAAAAATAAGTCTTGAGGCTGGAGAGATGGCTCATATGTTAAGAGCACTGACTGCTCTTCCAGAGGACCTGAGTTCAATTTCCAGCATAGACATGGTGGCTGACAAACATCCATAATGGATCAGATGCCCTCCTCTTGCATTCAGGTGTACATACTGATAGAGCACTCATACACTAAGTAAATATTTAAAAAGAAAAAAAAACGATAACTTTTCTCACCACTGGATCATTCTCTTATTAAACAAAATATTGCACCTCAAAGTCCTGTTTTAAATATGTTTCTCCCAGTTAGTGCTCTGGTCTTCAAATATCCTCATATTATGGCTTCTTTATAGTTAAAGGTCATCTCCTTGGCTCCACCCAGGCCTATAGTGTGAAAAAATGGGAGAGATGGAACCAAGAATCTTCATCACCACTGAATTGTATATTCTTTTCATTTTGATAGTGAATTAATTAGTTTTCGTATTTTTCTGTCAAATGCTTGAAGGAAGCAAGTATGTAAGCATGGTTTGCCTCCATTTTGAGGTCACAGCCCATTATGGAAGTTTTGGAAGAAATGTAAAGCAGAAATGATCTGGGCCTCTGTCTGCTTTTCCTTTGGATTGGGTTTAGGACTCCATCAAGTGGGGCAATATCATTAGCATTCAGGATGGGTCTTCCTCTTCATTTACATGTTTTTGAAGACACCCTAACAGACTTATTCAGGCATATATTTCTATGACTGTTGTAAATCCCAAGACAATGACAATGTGGGTATGAAAAGTTACTAAGAATGTAAGGAACTCATACAGTGTTTAAAGCTGTTTTGATAAGATCGCATTTGTTCTGCAGGAGATAGAGGCAGGAAAACTTGGGACGCATGTCAAGTGAGTTTTGGACATATTATTTTTGTGCAAAGGTGGGGTTATTTTTTTTAATCTATCTGTTTGGTTTGTTTATGTGGTTTGTCTAAATTTCACTTCTGTATTTTGCCTCTTTGTGTTTCTTTTCTATCGTCAGTCATTTAAAAAAATAATTGTTTCCCCATGGGAGTTGGAGATTTACTGTGACTGAATGTGTGCATCTTCCCATGGAACTGAAGCTTTCAAAGGAATGGATACATAATCAAGTAAAACGGCATTTTTTGGAGCTTATCCTGTCTTAATATTTATGCCTACATTTCACTTATAAAGCCAGTTAGAAGTGTCTTTTTTTCTGATTACATTTAAATGAAATATTTCTTTAAAATCTAAAATACATTTCTCAGCAACATATTTGACATTAGTAACAATCATTGAAATAGGATATTGTTGTTATATAAAGCAAGAAGTAATGCAGTTTGCATAAACAAATGATTATGGTTCCAAGTCTTGCGAACTGTCAAGTCAGTCTTCAAATTTAACTGTACCATATATTGATTTGATGATACCTAAAACTCTGTGACTAATTTTTCTTATTACTAGAAAGAATTAATAACGTTTTTATCAGAGTAAAAATTGTTATTTCAAAAGCAATTTGTAGTTAAACAACTAGGAACAATGCTTATAAGTAAAATAATGTGATGCATTTGTAGACCAGAGGAATAACTCCATTGCAATAGAACCATCTTTTAATGAAATGACACAGATTGTAAGAGGAATGAGAAATTCCTCAATAACTGGTGAAGTGAATAAATGAACTTCATAAGATGTTTGTGGTGATGTAGTTCAGCCTTTCTAATCTCATTTCATGCTTCAGCTACTATTAAGTGAATACTATTTCAGAAGAAATATGAACAAGAACCTACTCACCCTCATTAGACAATTGACAGCAGAACTAAGTAAGAATGCACTAACAACAAATTTGGTGAACCAATGTAATAGATAGGGTTGCTCATGGTGTTTGGATGAAGGGGGTTTTTCATATTTTTGGTTATCAAATAAGATTCACAGAATCCCACCATATATAGTCATGTAACCACCCAAAACCTATATCTATTAACATTTTCTGTGTTCTACTCCCTAACAATTTTTTATACTCCTGTGCTCTTTTAAGTAGGAAGGATATTAGTATTTAAAATGGTTCCCCTAACTTTCATTACCACAATCCAAATGAAAACACAGAGAAGCTACGTAAGGACACAATTGGTTGCATACATGAAAATCACCACATATTTATTGAACCTATATCTCTTTATTTATTTATATGTCTATAACTGTTCTTTCTGCATGCATGTATGTGTAACATCTATCTACCTGTGTAGCTAGTATCAGAAGGGGTTAGAAGAAGGTGTTTGATCCCCATTAATTGGATTTACAGAAGATTGTGAACTGCCATATAGGTTCTGCCATATAGGTGCTGGGACTTAAACTCCTGTCTTCTGAAAGAGATGCTAATTCTCTTAAGCACTGAGGCATCTCTCAAGCCCTTGAATTCATATACTTTATAACAGACCCTAGGCAACCCTACCTTTTCCTCTAGAGGATATATTGGTCTTTGTTATAGTGATTTATCTTTTTGTTCAAGTATAAAACTAATTTCTTTTGAATATGCCCTTCTAGGCTGATATATAAATCTAATCATTTATTCAGTATCAAAGTTAGCAGCTAGCTTATCAGTCACATTTCACTTCTGCCTTGCGATTTGCTCCTTTTTTATTTTGCTATTGCAAATCACAATGGAAGTGCAGTTCCATTGTGTTGTTCCATAGTTAATGGGATTTAATATTTCCCATTAACTACAGATCAGAGGATGCTGTGGGTAATTCCCTTCTGACTGTAAAAAATAAACTATGTCCAGTTATAAAGTCTATTTAAAGTACTTTCAATGACTTTTATCTATTAAATTCTAAATGTTAATGTCTTCCCTCAAAAAAAAAAAAAAACCTGAAATGACAAATTCATTCCAATAAGGTCATATTTGGGGTGTGATCTTCAAGAGGATATTGAAAGTCATCCTTGTGATTTCCTTAGTGTTCATGTATAAAAAAGGAAGAGTGAAAAAAAAAAGATACTGATATCCTTTCTACACCCCTGTTCATCAAAGAAAAGCCAAATGCTGAACAAGGAACTGTCTACAAGCCAAGAAAAAAAACCTCTCATCAACATGAAGATCTGCCAGTATCCTGATCTTTGACTTCTTTTTTTTTTATTATTATTCGATATAATTTATTTACATTTCAAATGATTTCCCCTCTTCTAGCCCCCCCACTCCCCGAAAGTCCCGCAAGCCCCCTTCTCTTCCCCTGTCCTCCCACCCACCCCTTCCCACTTCCCCGTTCTGGTTTTGCTGAATACTGTTTCACTGAGTCTTTCCAGAACCAGGGGCCACTCCTCCTTTCTTCTTGTACCTCATTTGATGTGTGGATTATGTTTTGGGTATTCCAGTTTTCTAGGTTAATATCCACTTATTAGTGAGTGCATACCATGATTCACCTTTTGAGTCTGGGTTACCTCACTTAGTATGATATTCTCTAGCTCCATCCATTTGCCTAAGAATTTCATGAATTCATTGTTTCTAATGGCTGAATAGTACTCCATTGTGTAGATATACCACATTTTTTGCATCCACTCTTCTGTTGAGGGATACCTGGGTTCTTTCCAGCATCTGGCAATTACAAATAGGGCTGCTATGAACATAGTAGAACATGTATCCTTATTACATGGTGGGGAGTCTTCTGGAAGATTTCCTTTTGTTGCTGAGAATAGTTTTAGCTATCCTGGGTTTTTTGTTGTTCCAGATGAATTTGATAATTGCTCTTTCTAACTCTGTGAAGAATTGAGTTGGGATTTTGATGGGTATTGCATTGAATCTGTATAGTGCTTTAGGCAAAATGGCCATTTTAACTATATTGATTCTACCGATCCATGAGCATGGGAGGTTTTCCCATTTTTTGAGGTCTTCTTCCATTTCCTTCTTCAGAGTCTTGAGGTTCTTGTCATACAGATCTTTCACATGTTTGGTAAGAGTCACCCCAAGATACTTTATACTGTTTGTGGCTATTGTGAAGGGGGTCATTTCCCTAATTTCTTTCTCAGCCTGCTTATCCTTTGAGTATAGGAAGGCCACTGATTTGCTTGAGTTGACTTTATAACCTGCCACTTTGCTGAAGTTGTTTATCAGCTGTAGGAGCTCTCTAGTGGAGTTCTTTGGGTCACTTAGGTAGACGATCATGTCGTCTGCAAATAATGATAGTTTGACTTCTTCCTTTCCAATTTGTATCCCTTTGACCTCCTTATGTTGTCGAATTGCCCGAGCTAGTACCTCAAGTACAATATTGAAAAGATAAGGAGAAAGGGGGCAGCCTTGTCTGGTCCCTGATTTCAGTGGGATTGCTTCAAGTTTCTCTCCATTTAGTTTGATGCTGGCTACCGGTTTGCTGTATATTGCTTTTACTATGTTTAGGTATGGGCCTTGAATTCCTGTTCTCTCCAAGACTTTAAGCATGAAGGGATGCTGAATTTTGTCAAATGCTTTTTCAGCATCCAATGAAATGACCATGTGCTTTTGTTCTTTGAGTTTGTTTATGTAGTGGATTGTATTGATGGATTTCCGTATATTCCCGGGATAAAGCCTACTTGATTATGGTGGATGATCGTTTTGATGTGTTCTTGGATTCGGTTGGCAAGAATTTTATTGAGTATTTTTGCATCGATGTTCATAAGGGAAATTGGTCTGAAGTTCTCTTTCTTTGTTGGATCTTTGTGTGGCTTTGGTATCAGCGTAATTGTGGCTTCGTAGAAGGAATTGGGTAGTGTTCCTTCTGTTTCTATTTTGTGGAATAGTTTGAAGAGTATTGGTGTTAACTCTTCTTTGAAGGTCTGGTAGAATTCTGCACTGAAGCCATCTGGTCCTGTGCTTTTTTTGGTTGGAAGACTTTCTATGACTCCTTCTATTTCTTTAGGCATTATGGGACTGTTTAGATGGTCTAGTTGGTCCTGATTTAATTTTGGTATTTGGTATCTGTCAAGGAAATTGTCCATTTCCTCCAGATTCTCCAGTTGTGTTGAGTATAGGCTCTTGTAGTAGGATCTGATGATTTTTTGGATTTCCTCAGTTTCCGTTGTTATATCTCCCTTTTCATTTCTAAGTTTGTTAATTTGGATACTTTCTCTGTGCCCTTTGGTCATTCTGGCTAAGGGTTTATCTATCTTGTTGATTTTCTCAAAGAACGAGCTCCTGGTATTGTTGATTTTTTGTATGGTTCTCTTTGTTTCTACTTGATTGATTTCGGCCCTGAGTTTGATGATTTCCTGCCTTCTACTCCTCCTGGGCGAAATAGCTTCTTTTTGTTCCAGGGCTTTCAGGTGTGTCATTAAGCTGGTAATGTATGCTCTCTCCATTTTCTTTTTGGAGGCACTCAGGGCTATGAGTTTTCCTCTTAGCACTGCTTTCATTGTGTCCCATAGATTTGGGTATGTTGTGTTTTCATTTTCATTGTGTTCTAAAAAGTCTTTAATTTCTTTCTTTATTTCTTCCTTGACCAAGGTATCATTGAGTAGAGTATTGTTCAGTTTCCACGTGTATGTGGGCTTTCTGTTGTTTCTGTTGCTATTGAAGACCACTTTTACTCCATAGTGATCAGATAGGAGGCATGGGATTAGTTCGATCTTCTTATATTTGTTGAGGTCTGTCTTGTGACCAATTATATGGTCGATTTTGGAGAAGGTACCATGAGGTGCTGAGAAAAAGGTATATTCTTTTGTTTTAGGATAGAATGTTCTATATATATATCTGTTAAATCTAATTGGTCCAAAGCTTCAATTAGTTTCATTGTGTCCCTGTTTAGTTTCTGTTTTCCTGATCGGTCCATTGAGGAAAGTGCAGTGTTGAAGTCACCCACAATTATTGTGTTAGGTGCAATGTGTGCTTTTAGTTTTAATAAAGTTTCTTTTACGAAAGAGGGTGCCCTTGCATTTGGGGCAAAGATGTTCAGGATTGACAGTTCTTCTTTTTGTATTTTTCCTTTGACCAGCAAGAAGTGTCCCTCAGGGTCTCTTTTGATGACTTTGGGTTGAAAGTCAATTTTATCTGATATTAAAATGGCTACTCCAGCTTGTTTCCTGAGACCATTTGCTTGTAAAATTGTCTTCCAGCCTTTTACTCTAAGGTAGTGTTTGTCTTTGACCCTGAGGTGTGTTTCCTGTAAGCAGCAAAATGTAGGGTCCTGTTTACGTATCCATTCAGTTAGTCTCTGTCTTTTTATTGGGGCATTAAGTCCATTGATGTTAAGAGATATTAAGGAATAGTGATTGTTACTTCCTATCATTTTTGACGTTATTTTTTAAATTTGAATGCTTAACTTCTTTTAGGTTTGATGGAAGGTTACTATCTTGCTTTTTCCAGGGTGAAGTTTCCCTCCTTGTATTGGTGTTGTCCTCCTATTATCCTTTTTAGGGCCGGGTTTGTGGCTAGATATTGGGTAAACTTGGTTTTGTCATGAAATATCTTAGTTTCTCCATCTATGGTGATTGAGAGTTTTGCTGGATATAGTAGTTTTGGTTGGCATTTGTGTTCTCTTAGAGTCTGCATGAGATCTGCCCAGGACCTTCTAGCCTTCATAGTCTCAGGTGAAAAGTCTGCTGTGATTCTGATAGGTCTTCCTTTATATGTTACTTGGCCTTTTTCTCTTACTGCCTTTAGTATTCTTTCTTTGTTTAGAACATTTGGTGTTTTGATTATTATGTGACGGGAAGTATTTCTGTTCTGGTCCAGTCTGTTTGGAGTTCTGTAGGCTTCTTGTATATTCATGGGCATCTCTCTCTTTAGGTTAGGGAAGTTTTCTTCCATAATTTTATTGAAGATATTTGCTGGCCCTTTAAGTTGTAAATCTTCACTCTCATCTATGCCTATAATCCTTAGGTTTGGTCTTCTCATTGTGTCCTGGATTTCCTGGATATTTTGGGTTACAAGCTTTTTGCATTTTGCATTTTCTTTAACTGTTGAGTCCATGGTTTCTATGGAATCTTCAGCATCTGAGATTCTTTCTTCTATCTCTTGTATTCTGTTGTTGATATTTGTATCTCTGTCCCCTGATTTCTTCCCAAGGCTTTCTATCTCCAAAGTTGTCTCCCTTTGAGTTTTCTTAGTTGTTTCTACTTCTGATTTTAGATCCTGGATGGTTTTGCTTAGCTCCTTCACTTGCATGTTTGTGTTTTCCTGTAATTCTTTAAGAGATTTTTGTGTTTCCTCTTTCATGAGCTCAGCCTGTTGACCAAAGTTCTCCTGTATTTCTTTAAGAGATTTTTGTGTTTCGTCTTTCATGACCTCAGCCTGTTGAGCAAAGTTCTCCTGTATTTCTTTAAGTGTTTTTTGCATTTCCTCCTTGTTGGCTTTTGTATTCTCCTGGATTTCTTTCAATGATTTTTGTGTTTCCCTTGAAAGGGCTTCTAACTTTTGATCCATTTTCTCCTGAATTTCTTTATGTATGACCTTCATGTGTTCCTGTACCAGCATCATGACCAGTGATTTTAAATCCAAATCTTGTTTTACTGGTGTGATGGGGTATCCAGGACATGTTGGTAGAGGAGAATTGGGTTCAGATGTTGCCATATTGCCTTGATTTCTGTTAGTGACGTTCCTGCGTTTGCCTTTTGCCATCTAGATCTCACTGGTGTTAGTTTATCTTGTCAGTGCTGGACTCACCAGTGCAAGCTGCCCCTTCCCAGTTGGCCTCTGGTGCACAGCTTACCTCCTGCACTGCTTGTAGACAGTGTGCTGCTGCCCAGGCTGTTCCGATCCCAAAGCAGGCACCCGAAGGCTCCCGCTGGGGCCCGCTGGATTCACTAGAGCACACTGACTTCTCCCAGCTGGCCGCCCGGAAGCCCAGCTAGCCACTTGCAGGACTTGGAGATGTAATGCTGCTGCCCAGACTGATCTGGATCCGGAAGCGGAGAGAGTAGAGCTAAGGGCTTCTGCCTGAGGCCTTGCCCCAGATTGTGTCTGTGGAGCAGATGGAGCCCTTGTGCACTCCCAGGGAGTGCCGATGGTGTATGCTACTGTGACCTCCCCTGTGTTCCGCTCACTCCGCTGTTCAGCTGATCTGCCAACCGGGCTGTCGCACACAAGGTTAGCCTGGCCGCCCAGTGCCTGAGTCCAGGCAAATGCCTGGGAGGCCAAGGTCCGAGCAAAGTTCCCCTAGGGCTATGACTGTTAATTGGGTTTGCCAGGTGACTAGGATGGCGGGCGTGTGCGCCCGTGCTCCCTGAAAGCGCCGGGAGAGTCTGCTTTGCTAACAATCACCTGGGCGGGTTGACTCACAGATGGCCCACCAAGCCGCCCAGTTCTTGGGGTCAGTCCTGTGCCTTTTGGGGCCTGGACTCCCGCTTTGTTAGCCTTAGGCTATGCCTGTTACAGGTCTGCCCGCCTGAGCTCTCTGTCGTCCTGCAGGCAAAATGGCTGAGGCGCGCTCGACCTCCTGGTTGGGTTGGCACCCCAATGGCCCCCCGACCCGTCCAGGGCCTGGGTGCAGGCCAACGCCCGTCGGGCTCAGACCACCGCGGTGTTGGCCTCGGATTATGTTTGTGTACCTCAGTCTGTCCGATTCCTGGAGTACGGAACCAAGATGGATGCTCCTCTCCTGACTGGTGGGAGGCCGAGTTCTGAAGTGGCCTCTGTGCAGGAAAGGCGCCGCACAACTGCAGCTGCTTGCTGCCCGGCTGGTCAGCGAAGGTCAGTGGTCGTGGGCGCAGGGCCTAACTGGTCCCTGTGACGCCTTGGTTCCACTGCTGATGGCCCTTCAGCTGGAGCAGCCACTGCTGCCGCTGCCGCCGCCGATCTTTGACTTCTTAGTCACAGAATAATAAGAAATAAATGCTTGATGTTTAAATATTTCAAACCTGGGATATTTTGTTATTGTAACTTGAAGAGACTTATTTAAAAACAGGGACACAGGATACCATGATCTGTAGGAATTTAAAATTAAAAACACTTTTTTTTTTTTACCAACTTCTGGGGCTTACAAATCCCATCCTTTGCACTGTTAAAGGGAAATGGTGTATGAACAAGTTTGGTAAGACTACTTGGGCATCAAACAATTCTAAGCGAACAATGTTTTGATGACATGGGAATAAATGAATCGAAAACACATGGATTGAATTATCTCTGAAATACACTGCAACAGAAACATCAAGGGGTAGCGTGGTATTTGGAAGTATGCCAAATTTACTTCTAAGTAAATTTAAATAAAGGAGAGGAAATTTATAAATTTAGGGTAGCAACCAACATCTCCTGATTTCTGAGAGTTAAAGTGATGGAATTTAAAATATCAAATCATCAGGGAAAACAGTCCAGTGATTGAGATGTTTATTTTTGCCTGTAAGATAGTAATTATTCCCAGTATTGCAAGCTAAAACAAGTAAGCATGGCATAAAGTCACACTTTGAATAATCCTGACATGGTAATACCTTTACTTTGCAAACTTATTCACTGTTAGATAAGCTGGATTTTCATAAATTATGTGCTTTCTGATAACTTACTAGACGACTGTATAATCACTCCATGAATGGGGAGAAAGACATTCTTTCTCTGCATAAACCCTCCAGTATAGTGTGCTTCATCTACGGGTTCTTAGATCATGAACACCTTTGCTCTACAGCAGTGGTTCTCAACTGTCTTAATGCTGTGGCTCTTTAGTGCCTTTCCTCATGTGTCGTGACTCCCAACCATAAAATCACTTTCATTGCTAAATCACAACTGTAATTTTATTATTGATATGAATAATACTGTAAATATATGATGTGCAGGATATCAGATATGACCCATGTAAAAGGGTCAATTGACTACTAAAGGGGTCATGATCCACAAGTTGAGAACTACTGCCTTGTGAAGAAACAACTTTTACCAAAATCAAATTGTTCAACTCAGCTATTTTAGATGACTAGTTATAATTAGTATACTACAACATCATTTCGTCCATTTATACCATGATTACTCTTTGTAATTTTAGTCATTAAACATATTTATAATGCACAGTTTTAAAGTGAAATAATTACTTTAATTATAGTATTAATGTTATAAACTTTAATGTATTAGATCTGGTACTACATTCTGTTTTAATATATTCCATAGCCTGTGAATAGATGTTGTCAATCATCCAGAAATCCTTATACCATTTGTTGATGAGCCTCTATTGTGAAGCCAATTGTGGTTGATGACAGTTACTAAAAGCTATTATTCTGTTTTTTGACAATACTATTAGAAGGTGAATAGTTACCACTAGGCATGGCATACTTTACCAGATCTAAAAGAGCATACTACAGAACGTACTCTTTCTAAAGCTTTTGTTTAGTGTTAAAGAGAAAATATGAAAAAATAAATAAATTACATATAAGCAATAGCTAAATCATGCCTATTTTTTAAAATTGCACTGGCATCGTATAACTAAATATCATATATTTAGGAATCAAATGTCAAGACTTTAGGGGTTAGGAGGACATGTTATTATCTATGTTATTATGAGATGAGCAGTGAGCACAAAATATTTGTGTGTTTGTGTGTGTGTGTGTGTGTGTGTGTGTTTGTGTGTGAGAGAGAGAAACAGAGACAGAAACAGACAAAGACACATGCAGACAGAAAAGATACAGAAACAAAGATAGAGATAAAAAAGGTAGAGAGAATAGTAAAACAATTGAAACAGGTAAAAGTAAAGTAAATGTACCATATGAATGAAAGTTATGCATTAATTTTTATGCTTTGCTACAATATTTGAGTACATTTGAAATTCATAAATAAATAAGACTAGCTTCAGCTTTTCCTAGAATAATCAAGCAATGTCTTGGTATATTACTTTAGAATGTTTATACATGAAAATGTAAAACAGTTTTTCTTGAGGATGTAGTCTATGAAAAGAATTGGAAAATTGCTAATCGTCAGTTAAGTAATAAACACTTTAGAGTTGCCAGTGAAGTTCACAAAGCAGGAGGAATAATGAACTTCAAAGTGAAATAAACTGAAGATGAAGAAGGCAAAGACTCTGGTGTGAAACTACCAAGGAAGAGGAGAAGGATGTGGAAGGGTCAGAGCAAAGACAGGGTTGTGGAATCTTTATCTCCCAACTCCTTCCTTCCTTCCTTCCTTCCTTCCTTCCTTCCTTCCTTCCTTCCTTCCTTCCTTCCTTCCCTTTTTCCTTTCTTCTCTCCTTCTTTCCTTCCTCCCTGTAGTGGTGCACATATTCTTGGCCTAGGGAGTGACACTATTAGGAGGTTTGGCCTTTTGGAGTAACTGTGGCCTTGGTGAAGTAAGTGTATCATTGTTTTGGTAGGCTTTGAGACCCTCCTCCTAGGTGCCTGAATACAAACTTTTCCTATTGGCACTCCTCAAAGTGTAGAACTCTCAGCTCCTCTTGTATGATGTCTATCTGGATGCTGCCATGCTCTCACATCGTTGATAATGGACTGAACCTCTGAACCTATAAGCTGGTCCCAATTAAACACTATCCTTTATAAGCATTGTCTTGGTAAGGTGTGTCACTTCACAGCAATAGAAACCCTAACTAGGACACTCCCCCTCCTTTCTTTCTTTCCTTCTGCCACTTCCCTCCCTTCCTTCCATTTTTCTCTTCCTTCCTTCCTCTTCCTAGCCATTTCTTCCTTCCTATGACTCTCTATCCCTTCCTTTAATGCATTTTCACATATTGCCTGTCTACTGCACTTTATGAAACAGTGATAATTTCTGCTAATGATTTCCACCCTTGTTGAGCTTAAGGTTGAGGAAATAATAAAGATAAGAAGGAAATGATAACAGGTATTTAATGATCTAAAACTATGAGCAAGATATGACCAACACTCAGAAACAATGCTGTTCATTCACAGTGAAGATGTGCTGTGGACTGAAGGAAGACTTTATTCGTTGGGTGTATGTTTTATTTATTTGAATTTTTATTATACGGACATTTCTACTTTTGCTAAAAATCAGCTTGTGCACAGTTTTTGTATCTAATACTTATTGGAAAATGTGAAATTATGTAGTAAAAGTATACTTTTGGTGATTGTTTCATGATCATATTCTTTATACAGGAAACTATAGATGTTTCAGAAACACTGGGTATTCATTCTAGAAGAGAGATCATTTGACCCTTTCTGGCAAATGCAATACATTTTAGTTATGCCCACTACTTCTATTTACTAGATAGACACAACTTGAAATGTACTTTATCCTGTAATTTGGGTGACTAAAAAACCTAGATAAATATACAATTAAAAATATTTCATTCTTCATTAGAATTATTCCTGATGACCTGTGAGCATATATCAGGTATCAAATGGTTTCTTGAGTCTTGGAGTTAGATTGTACAATATTCTCTCCTGTTTCTATTTGCAATTCATTACATATGTTTCAGAGCAGCATCCTGAGGACAGGATACTACAGAATGAAGTGCCCGATAATGTGATGTTGAAATTGTTAATGTCTTCTATTGAGAGGTGACTATGAAATTTCCCCATTGATTCATGTGTTTTAAGCGCTCAGTCTTCAGTTGATGTACCTGTGTTGGTCCACAACATGCAGTCTTTAAGACAAAGACCCTCAATCACATTGGAAATCAGTCTGGTGGTTCTTCAGAAATCTGGGCATGACACTTCCTGAGGACCCTGCTATACTACTCCTAGGCATACACCCAGAGGATTCCCCGGCATGCAATAAGGACACATGCTCCACTATGTTCATAGCATCCCTGTTTGTAACAGCCAGAAGCTGGAAAGAACCCAGGTGTCCCTCAACGGAGGAATGGATACAGAAAATGTGGTATATATATATACAACAGAGTACTACTCAGCCACCAGAAACAATGAATTCATGAAATTCTTAGACAAATGGATGGAGCTGGAGAACATCATACTAAGTGAGGCAACCCAGTCTCAAAAGATCAATCAAGGTATGCACTCACTGATAAGTCGATATTAGCCTAGAAATGTGGAATACACAAGACATAATCCACATATTAGATGATGTCCAAGAGTAACAGAGGAATGGCCCCTGGTTCTGGAAAGACTCAGTGCAGCAGTATAGGGGAAATACCAGAACAGGGAAGTGGGAAGGGGTAGATGGGTGAAGAGGGGGAGGGAAGAGGGATTATGGGACTTTGTGGGAGTGGGGAGCCAGAACAGGGGAAATCATTTGAAATGTAAATAAAAATATATCCAATAAATAAAATAAAAAAGACAAAGACCATCACAGGAGGATGCAAATCACTAGGAATGAACCTTAAGGTTTAATACCTTGCCCCACTTCCTGTCTACCATGCTTTCTTACTGTGGATCTGAGGATACAATAAATGAAGCTTCCTGTTTTGCAACATTTCCTTCCCTACCATCATGAAGTGTGTGCAAAAAAAAAAAAAAACCTTAATAAACCCATCCTCCACTAAGTAATAAATACAGAAAATTTATGTAAGTAATGGGATTGTTATTATTATAAACTTAGCCATTTTATTGTTATGCCATTGTAACTGGTTTACTGAGAAAAGATGGAAGGGGTTGGAGTTAAAAGATCCTGAAGCCATTGATTGTTCTCAATAGAGCTTAATAGGACACCTGGTACACAGTTGGAATACCATGGTTATAAAATGGAGGCCCAGCTCATGGGTTTTCATAAGTGAACAAAGACTCTATTTTGGACTGAGTTAGAATCTATTTATGATATATTCTGGCAATAATCCATCTGCTAATGTGTCAGGAATAGCTTGGTGAGGTTGAATAAACTCAGAAATCTTTTTAAAAAAAAGAAGGCAAAGAGATTTTATGGTTAGAAGTGGTGGATGACTCCAAGGAAGCAGACATAACAGTACACAATATCATAAAAATATATTGTATAAAAATTTTAAATTTTTTTGTGTAGAGGAATTTGAGGGTGGGGAGGAAAGCGTGGGTGGGTGGAGGAGCACCCTCATAGAGTCAGGGTGAGGGAAGGGATAGGGACTTTCTGGGGAGGGAACCAGAAAAGGGGAAAGGGGATAACATTTGAAATATAAATAAAAAATCAAATAAAAAATAAATAGAAATAAAAAAGAAAAAGAAAATTTGCAAAATTCTGTAATGAATACGTTTTTAACTTATAAAAATGCAGCTACATTTATTTTCTTGGTATAGCCTTTCAAAACACCATAATAGTATATGTATTATTTTAATCCCAGAGGACATTATGGACTGGTCAAAGTTATTTGGTGACTTTTAAAGACTATAGGAATCTTTAAATTTAGGACAAATGAATTTTTTCACTATGATATAGCCATGAACATATGAGGACCAACCATAGAATGCTGTAGTTTATATATGAAATGCCCCTCTCTTAATTTTATATTGCTTTGAAGAAACATCATAACCTATCCAACTCATATAAATAAAGGCATTGAATTTAGGTCTTCTTTACAGTTGCATAATTTAGCATCATGGCTGCAAACATGGTGGCACATGGGAAGGCAGAATTGTAAAGAAGTAGCTGAGAAGCACATTCTGATTCACAGTAGGCAGAGAGAGAGTTGTGGGAGAGGAGAGAAGACTGGGGAGGAGGAGACCGAAGGGTAGAGGAGGGGAGAGGAGAGAAGGGATCAGGGGAGGGGAGGGAATGAGAGAGGAGGAGAGGGAAAAAGAAGAGGGGATCAGAGAAAGAGAAAGAAAATGAGAAGAGAAGCAGAGAAGAGGAAATACAAGATGAGAACAGAATGAAAAAGAAAAGAAAAGAAAAAATAAAGGAAAACAAAAAGAAAGAAAAGGAAAAAATAAAAGTTCAAAAGGAGAGAGACTGGCTCTTTATATGATTTTGAAATCTCAAAATGCACTCCTAATGACATACCTCCTTCTACAAGGTCACACTTACTTCAAAATAGCCATACTTCCTAATCCTTCCCAACAGTTCTACTGGAGACTAAGTAAAGAAATATATGTTCCTACAGGGGTAGGGGGAACATTCTTATTCCAAACACCACAGACCCTTATGACTTGTGTGTTTAAACTGCTACTTACTACTTGGTGTAGTTTTTTTTTTATTAAGATTTATTTATTTATGCATATAGGTGTTTGGCCTGCATGAACCTGTGCACACCAGAAAAGGTCTTAGATCCCCTGGCAGTATAGTTACAGAGAGTTTTGAGCCATCATGTGTGTGGTGCTGAGACGTGAACTCAGGGCCTCTACAAGAGCAGCCAGTGCTCTTAGCTACTGAGCCGTCTCTCCAGTTTGATGGAGCTGTTTTTGTGTGTGTTGAATCTACTGGAAATGAGACAGCACTGAAGGAAATTGATCATTAGGGTAGTCCTTGAGATTTTCTATTTCTGTGCCGCGTCCTATCTGCATTCTGCATTCTGACTGAGGATACAATGTAACCAGCTGTCTTATACTTCAGCAACTAGGATTGCTCCATGATGAGCTGTTTCTCTTCGAACTGGGAGCCAACCTAACCCTGCTCATTTATGTGGCTTCTCTCAGGTATTCTGACACAGCAATCAAATAAATAAAACTCGTAAGTGTTCATAATTTTAATGGTACATACATAACTATGAGATCCTGAAGTACCTTAAGACAATAATTAGAAATATCAGTTCCATTATTTTCTTCTTCTCAACTCCACTATCCTGTTGAAGGTCAGAACTTGTTCAATGCAAGTGAAAATTTATTATTGCTTTTTCTATAGGGTATAATAAAGTTCTGAAAATGTCTTGCTGTAATTTTCTATTTTCCACCTTCATAGCTAAGCTATGAGGAGATATTGTGTCTATATGAGAAAAAAATCTCTGTATCTGGTGTAGGGTTTAAATGTAAAACTGGACTTCTTTAATAATCAGTTTTAGGTATGTTTTAACAAAGTGGAAAGTTGACTTTACAAATAATCATGCATTTTACTGCATTTGAATAGTTGTAATGAGTATTAAGCAAATGTTTGTGTGGGAAATAACTTTGGAATATTGGAAGCTATCTGCATTTATAACCTTCTGATCATGTGACATTGTCCTTATACAAGAATACTGGGTCAAATCTTTGGTTCTGCTATTCTTTATTCTAGAGTTGGACTACAAATATTTATACATTTTATCAAAAATGAGTAACAGAGGTTAGTAGATGCAGCTCAGAGGTAGAATACTTGCCTGGCATATATGAGTCCCTGAAAAATGTCCTCAAAACCAAAATAATGTACAGATAACATAGAACAAAGTAGTTGATATGAATTTAGTTCAATACCTCCTCCATCACACACATGACAAAGTGGCAGTTTAATTCCTCTGTAAAGATCTATATAGTATTTATCTGTGGAGAATTCTAAAAAAGCCTCCAGATAACTATGTGTCCCCTCTGACTTTCCTATTTCCTTTGATATATTCTGTATTCCTCACAGATGCAAAAGTGTAAATTTTCCATCAACTAGAGAAACCATGTCCTTAAAATATCCCATATGATAGCTCATGTGGCCTTTGGGGTTTCATCTGGGGCTGTGTTGTTAAACCAGCTGTAGGGTATGGTCACTTATCATCTGTCACCAATATAATGAAGTGAATTAAATGAGTTAATGTGTTAAAGTCTTCAGAACATTACATACTTTGTGCTGTCACATAATAAGGACTACATCTTAATTTAAGTGTCCAATGAAAGAAACACCAATAAAGTAAATTGTTTCCAATCTCATATCTAATGGAGAACAAATAGAATAATTATCAGCTTAGTTCAGCTAGATGACTGAGAGTCACAGACTGTGAGAGGGACCGCTGCATCATAACATCAGGTGTGATTTATATATTTTTTCACATATTAGCTTGCACACTTTCTTGCTGGTTCACATTTTGTTTTTCCCACCCCCGGGGTCTCATTGCGACATTTCCTGTATTACCATTATTTCTTCAGGTACTGGACAGACAGTAAGTAGGTAATACATCTTATTTGATTCAAAGACTGAGGAATGAATAAGCACTATGAAAACTTAATCTCATTTACTTATAGGTATGGTAGATTTGAGTGCTTATGATTATAAACTCTAAGTTACTCAGAATCACCTTATTGCCTTCACTTAGCCTAACATTCCTGATGCTGGAGATATTATTATTAAACATACATTCTTGAGTGAATCTAGTATTTATAAGTAATTTAATCAGCATAGGTGACTATTAACTGTCCTAGAAGTTTGTAACATTTGACTAGCATAAGATTGCTTTAAGGCATGTCTTTCTAAAAATCACAAATTCTAGGGCAGAAAATGGATATTTAATTTATTCTCCTAAATACTTTTTGTATATAAAATAGAGGGATTACTTTTATTTTCTTGTATTGATTTTCTTCCATACTTGATTCAAATTCCTTATGCTCTGTGCATTTAGCATTGTCTATTACTAAAATGTTCCTTGCAGATTGCAGTTTATGGTGCACAATATTACTTTTTCATTAGTAATTGCACTGCAGGTCATTATATGAAAAAAGATCCATTCTTTTCTTGAGGCATAAAACCAAGTTCCTGTCTGTGTTGCGGATGTTAAAAATCCCAAGACACTTAAGGAAGAAGAGTGGGAGTATTAACTCGAGCAAAAACTTTTGGCCAAAGACCCATGAAAAGCCTCTCTCATCACAGTGCAGAGAAACAGAATTGTTAAGGATGATCTTTGTGAAAGAACTACTTCATGCAATTACAATAAAATATTGAGCATTGCTTTGGATTTTTATGCACATTCCATTCCAAAAGGAAATCCCAAAACATTTTGTAAAAATCTTATAAATTTATACTACCAGAAAGAAAAATGAATGTTTTAAACAAATGATCAAACTTTCAGGAACAATAATTTCATTGATTTATGAGACACTCAAATGCTAAAATGAGTGTGTTTTGCCTATTGGAAACTATGTAATGATTGCAACTCAGGAGTTTGTTTCTCTATTACCTTAATGTGTAAAAGTAGCTTGTGGAAGATTTTTTTTAAAGGACAAAGTTTAGGCTATTATAATATGCTGCTAAATCTCCTTAAATTACATCTTTCAGGTCAGGCACATACATGCTTGGAGAACAGTAAGTTCTAAAATATATTCATTTAAAAGTATTTTTCCCTTTTACAATATATTTGTAACATCTTGTGATTTTTCTATTGAAATAGTTTGACATTTTGTTGCAAAGTCTGCCTTGGAAAACTCATTATTATCCCTATATGCAAACCCTATTGACCTTTTCAAGAGTAAAAACATCAAGACCTATCCATTAGCTTAGGTGACATTGGGTTGACAAGTCACAGAATTCTGGGCTACTGTGCCTCCTAGAATTGATGGGGGTACTCATTTCAGCATGGAGGTTTGAATGTGTGCTGGTTGTTAAGATAAACACCAAATGTTGACACCAAGAGAATTGGCCCAACAGAGCGGTAGATGGATGTTATTATTTTTATGAAGAAGCCCTCTGATGATAAAACAGGGTTGACCCTGTTAGTGGGAGCTCCATAAATCTTTCTTGGCTGAAGGTTTCTGGCTGAGCAGGTTGGAGAGTGGACAAAAGAATCAAAAGATGCAGGATGTACTGTACATGAGAAGATTGCCTATGGGACTCTGTAATAATATAACAATAGCCAAGATGTTCAGGAACAGCCTCAGTTCAGGATTGCCTTCAACTGCTACTAATGATGGTTCTAAGACTTTTTCTTCTGTACTGAAGAAAATTTCTAAAGTTAGCAGTTTTGTGCGATGCCGTTTACATCTTTCTTCTCCCCATCTTTTAAGAATGCTTAGGAAATCTGCTTTACATAAACATTAGCCATTTTATTCTTATTTTATTAGCATTACTAAAGTAGTATTTCTCTGATTTTGTGTTAAATATGCTCAATAGCCTTCTTAAAATTCAAAACTAATCAGAAAAAATCCCTAGAAACTGTTTTTTTATGACAGAAATCAAAGATTGAAGACATAGGATGCAATTTACAAAATGTCTACATATTTACCAACTGCTGCAAGCAAAAGCTGCCTCCGTTGTCTTCTTTTTCACAAGACTGTATTTCATCAGAAGTTAGAAATTTTTCTTTACTTTTTTGTTTTTTATTATAATTTTTTATTTTCTATATTTTTTGTTTGCATTCCAAATGATTTTCCCTTTCCCAGTTCCCACCTCCCCATAAGTTCCCTAAGCCCTCCTCCCTCTGCCCGTTCTCCTATCAACCTCCTCCTACTTCTCTGTCCTGGTGCTCCCCTACAATGCTGGAACAAGCCTTTTCAGGACCAGGGACCTCTTTTTCCTACTTCTTGGTAGTCATTTGATGTGTGAATTGTGTCTTGGGTATTCAGAGTTTCTGAGCTAATATCCACTTATCAGTGACTGTGTTCCATGTGTGTTCTTTTGTGATTGGGTTACCTCACTTAGGATGATATTTTCCAGATCCAACCATTTGCCTAAGAATTTCATGAATTCATTGTTTTTAATTGCTGAGTAGTATTCCATTGTGTAAATATACCACATTTTCTGTATCCATTCCTCCATTGAGGGACATCTGGGTTCTTTCCAGCTTCTGGCTATTATAAATAGGGTTGCTATGAACATAGTGGAGCATGTGTCCTTATTGCATGCTGGGGAATCCTCTGGGATATGCCCAGGAGTGGTATAACAGGGTCCACTGGAAGTGTCATGCCCAGTTTTCTGAGAAACAGTCAGACTGATTTCCAGAGTGGTTGTACCAACTTGCAACCCCACCAGCAGCGGAGGAGTGTTCCTCATTCTCCACATCCTCACCAACAACTGCTGTCTCCTGAGTTTTTAATCTTAGCCATTCTGATTGCTGTGAGGTGAAATCTCAGGGTTGTTTTGATTTGCATTTCCTTAATGACTAATGATGTTGAACATTTTTTAAGGTGTTTCTCAGCCATCAGAAGTTCTTCAGATGAAAATTCTTTGTTTAGCTCTGTAACCCATTTTTAATAGGGTTATTTGGTTTGCTTGGGTCTAACTTCTTGAGTTCTTTCTAGATATTGGATATTAGCCCTCTGTCAGATATAGGGTTGGTGAAGATCTTCAATTTGTTGGTTGCCTATTTGTCTTTTTGATGGTGTCCTTTGCCTTACAGAAACTTTGTAATTTTATGAAGTTCTTAATAATGTTCCAAGTTTAATAATAGAACAATAATTTATGAAACATTATCAAATAAATGATAAGATATGGTACATTATATATGCATTATAGCTAATTCCATAATGTTCAAAATTATCTTTGTTCAAAATTATTGATACTATCAACTTAAGGTCCTTTTTAAATATTACACAAACATAAGTGTGTGTAGAGATCCTTTACATTTTAGTAAAACAAAGGTATAAACAAACTGTTTGACATTAAGCTACCTGGCTCTACGTAGTCACTGTAATTTGAGTACTGTTAAACATATTCCAATTTTGTCAATATCCAAGGCTAACAAGATGTCCTAGCAGTGGAATATTTTAAAATTACCTAACTCCTCTCTGTTTAGTCAAATCTCAAGGTATACTGGTTTTGAGTCATTGAGAAAATAAGCTCCTCATATCAATAAATTAGTTGAATGCATGCTTGCTTGTTGTCAATTTTGATAAAAGTATGAACTGTGGTATATTTGTGTAGTCTGTAATTTTACACATACACATACACACATTAAGCATACAAACATGCTGCTGTTTTAAAACATGTTTATGGAACAATGTATTTCCTGATTTTTCTAAGCTGAAGTTTATCTTGTTCTACCAAGATGTTATAGTCCTAATGCTCAATACGTTGACAGGAATCTAGACTGGAAATAAGGACCTAGTAAATGAAATTCTGTAAAGAAATTATTACTATATTGGGTTGGACAGTAATTCAAGACTAGTCACATTATTACTAAAAGGAATTAAGATCTATTGTCTGTCTATCTATTTATCTACTTATCTATTATCTATCTATTCATCTATCTTCTATCTAACTTATAGGTAACTCCTTTGCACAAATAGAAGGTGGCATATAAAAAGGAACACTGTGTAATTGATTAGATGGTAAAAATAGTAAGCAAGTGAAATCAAAATATTCATATTTTCTAGTATATACATCATTGAATATTATTTTATATATTCATTTATCCCACAAATTATACATTATAGCATCGAATGGTACAATGTTTGATTATAAGGCTTATGTGAGTTCTTAACATTGCATCGCATTATTCCTCCATTCTATCACTGATATTTTATCCCTACTATAATTTATATTTTTGATGATTTTTTTCTTTTGCCCTTATATTGTTTCTATTTTATTTTGTATTTATTGTGATAGATTATAGTTTTTTATCTTGTTTTTGATTTCTGGTAGGAGCATAGAATAAGTTTATTTTAAAATTATACAGTGAGCTAGAAGGAATTTAGGAATGATAAATATAATAAATTTTTATCTTCATCATTTCTTCATCCACCCAAATAAAATGTATTTAACATTTAAATTAAAATGTATTTACATTTAAAGTGTTTGAGAGGGATAGAGTGTTCTAGAAGATACCTGGAAGTTGTTGAGGAAACAAAACAACAAAAGTAATGATATTGACTGAGAAATTATTTTTCAAACTCAGATGTTGGCATATATCTTTATCCCAGTTCTCAGGAGGCAGAGTCAGGCACGTCTCTGAATCCAACGTTCAGCCTGCTCTCATAAAAACAATTGTAAATACATACATACATACATACATACATACATACATACATACATACATACATTTATTGTCTCAGACCCAAGTGTTTTGTCATTTAGACAGTACTAAAGTAAGTTATACAGAACAAAATAAATTAATCCATTCTTTTTTCACTGTGCATTTTTTAAGACGAGCATATTTTAGTCAAATTTACCAGGTTATTTTTGAAGCAAAATATAAACCATGAAAACATACTGTAGTTCCAGAAATCTAAAGTAAAATTATCAACATTTAGACATATCAACAAAGACTAAAATTATAATGTAGTATTGTAATTATATTTTTGAAATACATTCTTTGGTTCATTAAGTTGACGATATTTTCTTTACCTACTATATTTTGTTAATCTGTCTATATTTGTATTTTTCTTCTTTACATTAAGCTTTGGATATGTATAATTTTAATGATACATTTGTTTAGAACAGATGATGAAAACTAGAGCCACTTGAATATTTTATTTGTCAAGCAATATCTCTGTGTTCCAGTTTTCTGATCATTATATTATCACAAGCTTATTTATTTAAGCAAGAAGGAGTATGTTTTATAAACCCAGGACATAGTTACTTCAGACTTTAGGAAAAATATTGTCTCTTTTAAATACAAATTGCACTGTGAATGTCTGCAGTTATCTGTTGATATTCTCCCCTGGAGATGGCAGAACCTGTACAATAGGCTAAACACCAAAGAAAACTTCCGCTCACATCTGCTGCATACACCCAACAGTAGCTCCCCGTATGAACAGAGGAAAGTTGAGGAATCCTTACATCAGGAATCTGACCCATGGCTCAGTTGACACAGCAGGAGAAGCCTTGCTTTGGAGACTATTTTAAATACAGAACTCAGATAGCTGATGACAAGATTACCTAACTCCCTAAAATACAGCAAATGTAAAATGTAATAAGGTAGAATAGAACTTCTTCTTTTAGCAAGGCCTTCAGATCACAGTCTTAGGACTATTCAAAAGGGGTTCCCAAGCTTGAAGGGAGAGGTCTGATTTGAAAAACAAGTGTGTTGTCCTGACAGGACACTTTGCCTTGGCCCTAAGACTAGAAAGGAGTAATGTAACACTGGCAGTGATCTAGAGGGCAACAGGCAGAGTGTGAAGCCAGTCATTTGTCATCCACGTTTCTCTTCAAGGCTACCATCAATCTCCTTCAAGCTCCAGCTTCTCACAGACCCCACCACCATCCTGGGAGAAACTCAGCTTGGCTTTCATGAGGAACTTACAGTGTGCATTTGTTAAGACTAAGCAGGGTTCCCCGCTACCAAAGCAACTACCACCCCAGAGACCTTATCTGAACATGATAAAATTGATGAAGGCTCCAAATGCTTATTATTATGAATACAAGTATTTTCATTTCGTGAGACTGGTTTCCATCCTCTGAGCTCATGCTACTCACTATGACAATTCATTCTCCCAATTTTTAATTTTTTTGTTGCCCCTTAACAAAAATCAAGGTAGGGTCTTTAAAGCACCATCTCCCCACACTCATATCATGTCATCTTCTGTCTGTACTTCATTTATTTCTCTATTCTCACCAAATTTTAACAGTCCTTTGCCACCTACCCATGTATTTCAATGATACTTGTATCTATCTTGAAAGAAAATGCCTTGGTCTCCATTCCAGTTTTAAACATGTAATATTTTTGCTTTTTTCATCTCTGAAACTCTGTATTATTTTCCACAGGGATTGTTTTGACTTTTTAACCTTTTCATCAGTGTTATCAAAACGTTTTTTTAAAGACTTGAGTTTCTATGCCTCTGCAACACTCATAACTTAATTTTCTTTGTGAGATAGGCTAAAAAATTCCCTGTGAAAAGTATTAAAGGATTAGAATGATTATTATAATAAATATCATTATTAATATTTATTTAATAATAAAATTTATTTTTTCATATTTAAATACTTATATTGTAGTATGTAATGGATGAATATCACTACATGAACACTATGCTACTACTATACATAAAACCATATACAGCTTTCCTAGTATGTAAGAAGTCCATTCCTGGACTCCATCTCTCATCAACCCTCGACGTGACCATCATTCTACATGAATGCCTCAGAATAAATCTGAGTTTCTGAACTTAATGCAAATAAATTCTCATAGTGCATACTATTCTGTATCATCCAAAGAGTAGAAGAGATTACTTTGATCCAATATATAGTCTGTGAAAAGTTCCTTTACGTTCCTTTTCTTTTTCTAAATTAATTAATTTATATTTTTACACTCCATATTTTATGCCCCCCACCCCATCCATCCTCTAGCTGTTCCACAACCCTTATCTACTCCCCATCCCCTGTCTCCATGTGATGTCTCCAACCCATCTGACTTCTAAATTCCCTGGGGCCTCCAGTCTCTTGAGAGTTAAGTGCATCATCTCTGAATGAACACAGACCCAGCAGTCCTCTACTGTATGTGTGTTGGAAGCCTCATCTCAGCTGGTGTATGCTGCCTGTTTGGTGGTCCAGTGTTTGAGAGATCTCAGGGGTCCAGATTAATTGAGACTGCTGGTCCTCCTACAGGGTCACCCTCCTCCTCAGCTTCTTTCAGCCTTCCCTTATTCAACAACAGGAGTCAGATGCTTCTGTCTATTGGTTTGTTGCAAGTATGTGCATCTGACTCAGCTGCTTGTTGCCAGAGTAAGCTCATGCTAGGTCCCTTTCTGTGAGTGCTCCATAGCCTCAGTAATAGTGTCAGGCCTTGGAACCTCCCCTTGAGCTGGATCCCATTTTGGGCCTGTCTCTGGACCTTCTTTCTCTTCAGGCTCCTCTCCATTCCCATCCCTGTAACTCTTTCAGAGAGAAACAACTGTGGGTCAGAGTAGTGACTGTTGGATGGGCCCCCTTTCCCTCATTTGATGACCCATCTTCCTGCTGGAGGTGGGCTCTATAAGTTCCCTCTCCCTACTGTACAGCATTTCATCTAAGGTCCTCACTTTGAGTCCTGAGAGTCTCTCACCTCCCAGGTATCTCATGCATTCTGGAGGGTCCTCCCAACTTCACCTTTTCTTAATTTTCATATGTACTTTTTATTTATTTTGGGTTATTTTATAGGACTTCATAGTGTCATGTTTTAAAATATATAAATTGATACATCTGTTTTGGAAAAGGCCTTGCTAATAACCCTACTATCTGATAAGATCATACTGTCTTTAATGAGAATATGCGTATTATTTTCAGGACTGTGCTTTACTAGTATGTTTCTAAAACTTTAAATTACTCTAAAAGCACAGCTTTGTCAGCATACTTTAAAATGTATTACATTATATTTACTGAGATTTCTTTTTTATCAGTTCATTATTTATTAGATTATTGCTAAATTTCTAAGCACTGCGAGTCTTCAAATTAAATTTTTATTTTTATTTCCTGGATATATATATATATATGTTTAAGACCTTCTGCTTTGTCAGTTTTGAATGTCTCTTAAATTGAGTTTATAATACTTTGTTCAGATCCCAAATAAACAGAACTATTAAGAAAGAACACAATTTGAATTTGCTGTATTCTAAATTACACAACAAATAAACTACATAATTTCAGTTTTCTTGTTAGTTTTTTCCTCCTTTTTTCATTAGTTATTAATAGATTGTTATCTCCATTCTTGATTATATATTCAATTTTTATAGTTCTATTATTTTGCTTTTGCTTATATATGTTACAAGAATATTTTGCTCATTCTTTCAGCCTCAGACATTTTGGTCAAGATATAAATAATATGTATCTTTTTATAAAGATTAGAAATTTCAGGGCCTTTTCTACACAGGTATGATTTGTGGGTTTAAAGAAATCACACCACCAAATAACCTAGTCAATTTGGAAAATTCCGATTAACTCTTAATTACACATAGTCATTTCTTATCATTTTATAAGTATAGGTTGAAACTATTGTTTCTGTCTTATAAACAAAGGTAAGTTCAGTAAAGTTAATGCCTTCAGTGTGTTGCTTGAGCCATAACAGTGCTTCTGATTTATCCACCTGCTGCCTAGCGACATTAAGACCATAATATTTTTTCAAAACAAACCTGTTCATGCTGCCATTTTACTTTAAATCATGCACTGGTTATTCATTTCAAAATGGTTTTATATCCTAACCCTAACCCTAACCCTAACCCTTACCCTAACCCTAACCCTAACCCCTAACCCTAACCCTAACCCTAACCCTAACCCTAACCCTAACCCTAACCCTAACCCTAACCCTAACCCTAACCCTGATTTTTTCCTGGTGACCTTCCATGATCAATTTTATTATAAAGAACAGTATCAAAATATACAAATCTGCTTAAGAACCACCAAGAAATGCACCTACCAGGGTGTTATCCTTCATAATCCACCTTCTCCTGAAGCTCCTCAATCTTTTTAGTAAGATCCATGCCTCAAAATTTATTCAACAATTTGTGCCTTGTTTCCCTTAGTAGAATGTAAATGCTCCATGCCCTATGATATCTTCAGCTTCAAATCCCTAGCAATTAGTATAATTTTGGAAGGTGGAAGGCCTTTGGTTTTGATAGGCAGCACTGTATTTGGAAAAACTATCTATACTTGTATTTAAATGAGTATTTCTAATATATGCTTGCAGGGGTGGGGGTAACCGGAAACACAGTTTTGCCTTGCTCCGATTCTCTGTGAAATGAAATTCACCTCATCAGTTGAACCAACTGTTCTCTGTGAAAATATTTAGAGGTCCTGAAGCTGTATCTTTGGGACAGAATGAAAACTTGAGCTTCTTAATGCCAGCCCTGTCATAGCTTAATCTCATAGAGACTCCAGAATCTTTTTTTTCCTTTCTAGTTCATGTCTTTCCAACTGTAGGATTCTGACTTTTAAATGATCTCTTTTCATCTGTGGGTGACTTAGGTCTGTTCTTTTGTCCCATGTTCCTATTGGCTGACTCTCTCTCCTCTTCCTGCGTTCATCATTGTCATCCCTGTTGCCTTAAACATAAAAGCAGAACTTATTTGGGTGTGAGTTTTCATTTTCATACAGAATAAATTCTTCTAATAGCATTAATTCTAAATAGTAACTAGACTTTTTAAAAATATTTGTATCAGTTGCAGTGAAAACTAAGCTTAAATAATTGTTTTCAGCTTCAAGAATATCATCAATAATATGGTTATTAGCTTTCTTTGCCACAAAATTCAGAAAAGTGATGACATATGCCTATGTTTCTAGTACTTATGTAGATAAACAAGAAAGATTAGGAGTTATATCTCTAAATTTAGGGAAAACTTAAGATTATTTGTTGAGGTGTACAACTCAAAGTTTTACTTTTTGCACACAATTTTTTTATTTAATTTTTGTATCTCTTTCCCTTTATATCCCAGTCACTGCTCTCCTCCTGGTCGCCTCCACACACACTCCTTCCTTTTCCTCCCCTTCTCCTCTGATTGGGTTAGAGTCCTCTGGCTTTCTTCCAAACCTGGCACATCAGGTCTCTCTGAGGCTTGGTGCTGCTTCTTTCACTGAGTCCAGACAAGGCAGCCTATCTGGAAGAATATATCCCATGTACAAACAACTGCTTTGGGGATAGCCTCTTCCCACCCTGTTCCAGTTGTTTGGGAACCACATGAAGACCAAGCTGCCACATCTACTATATATGTGAGGGAGGCCTAAGTCCAGCACATGTATGTATGCTCATTGGTTGGAGGTTCAGACTCTGAGTGCCCCAACGGTCCAGATTACTTGACATTGTTGATGTTCCTGGGCGGTTCCTATCGCCTTTAGCACCCACAATCCTTTCTCCTATTCTTCCATAAGAGTCCACAAGCTCCATCTACTTTTTGGCTGTGGGTGTCTCTATCATTCTGAGTTAGATGAAGGGTGGAGCCTCTCAAAGGACAGCATTGCTCTTGTCTGCAAACATTACAGAATGTCATTAATAGTGTTAGGGTTTGTTGCTTGCTCATACAGTGGATCTTAAGTTGGGCTGGCTATTGATTGATCATTTCCTCAGTCTCTGTTCAATCCCTGTGCTTGCATTTCTTGTACAGAGGATAAATTATGGGTTGCAAGTTTGTGGGTAAGTGGGTTTCTATCATTCCACTGGGTGGCCTCTTCAGGTTCCATATTCCCAGTGTAGTGAGTCAGAGCTAAGGTTGTCCCCTTTGAGTCTTGGATCCTCCCTTATCCTAGGTCTCTGTTTCATCCTGGAAACATACAAAATATTTTCGTATTTTTTGCCTGACTTCATCTCCTCCCAGATTCTTGTCACATCCATACCCCACAAGTTTTTTCTCCTTTTTCTCTTGATTTATCCCTGTTTCTCTCTCTCTCTCTCTCTCTCTCTCTCTCTCTCTCTCTCTCTCTCTCTCTCTCTCTCTCTCTCTCTCTCTCTTTCTCTCCCCAACTCTCCCCTCTCTTCAACAATACTAAATCAAAACATACCAAAATCAATAAGACAAAAAAAAACCCAATAGAAATAAAAAAACAAACAAAAAATAAACAAACTTAAAGCTTTAGAGTTTGTTTAGTGTTGGCCTAATACTCCTCGAGATAAGGATGACCCTGGGATGTGTATTTCTGAGGAAAAAATTTTAAAATGTCACAAACTTGAATATAAAAGAGAAGGTCTTAGCTAGGTCAAAATAATTGCTGAAGATCTGCCCTGGACTAATTATTACCATTAATAGAATAAACAGACTTTATGACTGGCTCTGGAGTCAGAACAAGAACTCCATCCTTGATGACAATACTTGACATGGCTTGTATCTGGGGTTTGCATCAATGTATGTGGTATCCTGTTCAGTTAAGCAAATTCCACATGATTTTGCACCCCATTGACTATACTAGTGACAAGGTCTGATGTCTGTCAGCAGACAAGAAAGTCACAGGCACATTTGCTGCATGTGCTTAGATTCTTTTCATACAGTATATTGGCTGATTTGTTTCAGTGATCATTTTACGGTCTGATCCACAGTGAGTGCATTTGGAAAGGAAAGAAAAAGCAGCTAAACATTTCAATGTGTTCTCTGAGGTACATGAGCCATGTGATCTTTCTTGTTGGAGATTACCAAATTTGTCTTATGCTAGAAACAAGGCAATTAAAGGCAAGTAGGATTAAATGATTTGTTCTAGGCCCTATATCAATGTAGAAGGAATTAGGTGCCTGTGTTTGATTTATTATTATTATTATTATTATTATTATCATCACCATCCTCATGATTACCATCATTATTATTATTTCCAATTTTTCTTTAATTTTCTATCCTTGTATTGTTGAAATGAAAGCAAGAGATACCCATTTTCTCCATTACATTGACAGTGTGCATATCAAGTACACTCCAGGGGAGGTCATATGCTCAAGAGTCCATGGCTAATAGAGAACAATGATTTTGTTTTCATGTATTGTTTTGCTTTGGAATATTTTTTCTTATTTGTTTTCTATTGTGCTTTGATATCATTGTTTTTTCTTTCATTTTTCATAGAGAAACAGATCTTTATGAAGTTGGGAGGATAGACTGGAAGAAAGGATCTGGGAGAGGAGTTTATAGAAGAGAGTAATTATGATACATTGAATAAAATTAAATATTTTTAAAAGCTACAACTGTGTGTATGAGGGAGCTATCAGTGAATATGACTGGATGACACATGGAAGAATATTTTTTTCTAAAGGATATATATTTTTAATTGGAACAAAAGATGTATACAATGATCCAACCTCTCATATTTTCAAATATTTTTTTTTTTGCAGTTTATACCAAATGAAGCCAATGTCCAGAAGAGTTAATTTCAATTGAGCTGTCAGATTCATCAAGGGTTATGCTTTTATATTGACAAGTTGGTTTAAATATTATGTTGCTTCCATATATCAAAAACAATTTTTCAAAAATTGATCTTGAAAGAAAATACAAAATCAGAAAGGAAAGTATCACTATTAGTAGAAACTATGAAGTCAAGTTAATTTTTGTTGGTGTGATAAATCATGATGACCAAAAGCTTTTTATGGGAGGAAGGATTTATTTTGCATATAGTTTCATTTTATAATGGTGCAGGCGGTGGTGGTTCACGCCTGTAATCCCAGCACTCTGGGAGGCAGAGGCAGACAAATTTCTGAATTTGAGGCCAGCCTGGTCTACAGAGTGAGTTCCAGGACAGCCAGGGCTACACAAAGAAACCCTGTCTCGAAAAAAACAAAACAAATCATTTTATAATGGTGTGAAAGACATGGAAACAGGTACCAAGCCTGTCTACACACAGTAAGCACACAGACTTACTGGAAGTTGCTGAGCTGTCTCAAGTAATGTACTTCCTCAAGCATGGCTGCACATATGAAGATGTAATAACTTGCCCCAAGCACATACATTTACAGACCTAATTAATTGCCTGGGAGGCAATTAATTCACAACTGTTTTCGTGAGACTATTGCATTGGGGGGGCCTTTAAGAACTAATGTGGCTTTATTTTAAACTTGGTAATTAGATTTGTAAACTTCCACTGGGACATATGTGATACTTTCATGTCACTTTCTCCAATGTTTTCTTCTCGACAACAGATCAAAACAGCAACCTGTTAGTATCTATTAGGAAAAGTCTGTAATCTGACTTAGTTGTCCCTTTCAGTTTTTCTATTCAGTTACTCCAGTTGCTAGGGACAAAAATCTCTTCCATTTTATGCATTGATATATGTTTGCCACTATTGCCTTTCAGGTATTTATTTTACAATTCTGAACATATCTATCATATGATTTTCTGAATTTTGAAAATGAAACAGATTTGAAAATATATATATTTAAGAATAAGCATTTTAAATGAATAATCAATGATTCAATAATAATTTTCTTGTATATATTTAAGTACTTACTTTGATTAATACAAACTGACGTGATGGAAAGAAAAAGCACCTAGTTACTGAGGAACTTTGCTTAAATGCATTCTGTAGTGAGCAGCACATATTGATGGGAAGGAGCTCGTACCTAGGCTCAGAGGTCCAGAGTTGCAGTGCCAGCTCAAAGCAGATTGCTTTATATGGGTTTCTAGTTTTTCACTCTAAGGCTTGCAGAATAGTTAAGTTAAAAAACCCCAGAGGACTGAACTGAACTACCTGACATGCAACACTCTGTTTTACTTCACAAGTTTCACACTATCCAGAAATTCATTACAAATGTTTCCAAGCCAAGCAGATAGAATCTTACTGAGTACTCTCCAATCCTGAATGATGGACACACTGTAACCCAAGTCTATCATACAGCTAGAGAAAGGCTTCCCAAAAGGAAAAGGGGGAAAAAAAGATTGAACAAATACCCACAAGCTGAGTTTGTATCTCTCTTCTCATTTTGAAAGGAATATAATTGAACTCAAAAATGTTAAGGAGACATTAACTATTCACAAAACAAGGTAATAGAACAACTACCACCTACACCTCACTCTGCCTAATTAGATTTCTTATACAACATGCATGAAGAATTCCATGGAAAGAATATCTTCAGAGGCTGAAATTCTCATGAAAGTTACAGTTAAATATTTGTAGCAAAATGTCAAGAATGATATAATCCATATGTGGATTACTGTGACCTTGAGAAATCTTTGAAATTCTAAATTTTACTTTGGAACACAGTCACCTTGGCGCCCAAAGCCTTTTCTTCTTGCATTCTTCTTTCTCTGATTAACTTCTTTATTATGAAACTAATGTGTACCCTTCAGGTTAAAGGTAGTCATAAAGTAACACTGCATTGCTACTTCAGTATATGTCCTAATAACATACAGATCTCTTGTCAATATGTTTCCTCTTACAGCGATGTTTTGACCCTTTCTATTTAAGGCAGACACAGTATTGCATTTCACCTCATAATTAAAATCTCTGGCCTGATTGTTTATAATAGTCTCAACTCTAGAGCTAAACATTAAGGTTCCCAGAATTAAAAGAGTATGGATATTTAGATTATACATAGAAAACAACTATTATGTGAATAGGTTATTATTTTCTTCATATTTTTAGTAATGAAAACATTGAGTTTCACTATAACATTTTAAGGCATGTCAATCACATATTTAGCTCATGTTCAATCGTGTATGTATGTATATATGTATGTATGCATTTCTATATGCGGTTGCAATTATTACCTTTCTGAGTTTATCACTTCATATTTTTAATATGTAATTTCAAATAACCTTTCAACTTTTTAGGCTACAAGTACATATAGCATTAGAACAACCTAAATAATGGGAAAAATCAATGAATATTTTGTTTTAAGTATCTAAATATTTTCTTTTAAAACAGAGACTCATCCTGTCCTGGATGATGTGGAACTCATGTTCCTTCTGCCTTAGCTCCAAAGTTCTAGGTTTACACTTATGATGCCTTAACACCCCAGTATTTGAAGATTCTTTCTATTTTCTTTTTGTATATATATATATATATATATATATATATATATGGGTTTTTTGAATGAGATATCCTCTATAGATCTCAGGCATTTAAATACTTAGTCCTAAGTTATTGAAACTCTTTGGGGGGATTTGGAGGTGTGGTCTTCATGGAGGAAGTGTATTAATGGGGACAGAGTTTGAGGTTTCAAAAGCCTCATTCTATATTCAGTTAGTTTTCTTGCTTATAGTCAGAGATATGAGGTCTCAGCTTCCAGCTCTGGATGCCATGTCTACCACCTGCTATTCCTACCATTACAGGCTCTATTCCTCTCTTAGCATTAAACTCAAAATAAAATAAAGTCCTTCTTCTTGCCTTGGGTTTTGGGCAATTTCTTCAGACCCATAAAAATAGTGATGAAATCAACTGAGATGTGGGATTATTTCCACATTTAGGGAACAATGTGACCTTTTCTACTCCAGCTATGCATTTTATTTTGTTATGCATAAACTCAATATTGAGCCTTCCTGACATTTGAGGTTTCTTTTACTTCTAAAATATTGTGACTCTCGAGTGTTCCAGGATGCTGGAAAGTATCTCCCATATTTAATGCTGTGTTTCTACTTCACAGATGGAGAAATGGCTTAGAATAATTTGGTAATTATGTATATCTGATTTTATCTGCAGGCCATTTCTTTTAGGAAATAGATTTCCACTCATTATTTTTAAAATATGTTTTATATATATTGTGCATTTTCTTCCTTAGTGAACTAAGGAGAAAATCTATCCCAGCAGTAGCCCATGGGAACAGTGACTATTGCTGAGCCTGAAGCTCACCCAGAGAGCTAAATAGGACCCCAGAACTCTGAATACGAAGTACTGCACAGTTTCTAGATTTGATAAGACCTAGGTCTTGACCCGCTTAGGTTTACATGTGGCAGGGTGATAGAACTCAGGGAACCTTTTAAAAAATGTTCACTGAAGATGCAGATTCTAACCTTTGGAATGCCTGTGTTGCTCAGAATTCATCCCCTATTTCTTGGGAGGATTCTTCTTAATATGAGTTTTTCTTCATGCTGCAGCCTCTGGGCAACAGTCTCACCCTGTTAATCAGCCTGCACTTACTTCTAAGCGTTCCAGGAGTGCAAAGCAAGCTTCTCCATTTCCTCCTCAGAGATTTACAATCCCATTTGTTTTTAAGCTTTTCGAAGATTTTGGAAAATGTAAATTGTAGTCAAGATCCTCAATCACAGGTGAAACTTTATCTGGTCCTCTTGTCATTAGCACTGACAGTTCTGGCTGAGGCTTTTGTTAAGAGAACTGCTGGAATAAACCTGGAATCAGTCATGTGTTCCGCATCCATCACCTCATTAATCACAGGCTGAGGATTGTCTCTGAAACAATGCTGCTTTATTGTGGGAGTAATCCTGGGTTACAGTTTGCGCTTCTAAGCTGATGCTCAAGAATCCAGGCTCTCTCCCATGCCCTGCCAAGCATGGTTGAGGTGTGCCAATCATGATATTCTTCACTGAAAATTAAAATGGAAGGAAGCATCCTGGGCAATTACATCATTCTTATGGTAAAGTCAAAGGTACGTGTTCATAAGTGGCTCCCTGTGATTCAATATTAATATGTTTCACATTCTTGTAGTGATGGTTGTGGTAGTTGATGGATAGATGCACAGTGCATCTACTTAATAATAAATTTATATATCTGCACTTTAAAACATGACCTCTGTACATCAACAGCCATGGCAGTAACCAAGTCATGTCCAGCTTGAAGAGTTTAGAGACACTATCTGTGAGTGATATCACTATGAATCAATTGTGGAGGAAATGAGCAAAAGTTAATGATGACAATAGAGAACAATCCTGATTTATGTGCACAGGATTCTAGTAACACAAATAACTACTTAGGGAAATGTGCTTATTTAACTATCCTGGCACTACAATGCAGCACTGAATCCAGAGAGCAAAGGTTCCTGTATGAGCAGTTAACTTTTAGTGAGAAAGATCTGACTGTCCCAAAAGACTATGGTTATTATGAAAAATGTCCAAGTCTAAAATGATAAATATGTTTGCTATTCGGGAAATATATATATGCTTACAATAGAGAAAATGAATGTGCTAACTATTTACACCTTTATCAAAAAGGAGAACATTTGAAATTAACATTTATATTTATGGGTATTATGAGAAATTGTAGTTTTTCTCTTAGAATTTCTCTCACTTGTAACCTGTGTAAGTATAGACAATTTAGTATTTATGTTCCTATAGATTGCTTCTCTTGAGTGGTAAAATTAAACAGCATTAGCAATAAAATGTATACAGCGAATTCTAAAATTGCCTAAAGATTTTTGAAGAAAAACTCCACTTGAGTAACAGGAGAAAATATTATAGAACTTTTTCCTTTTTTGATTTAATTTTGCTGTAAATTAATATTTAATTTTTGAATCAATCAATTAGACCTTTAATTATGAATTCACAGGAAGAGTATGTAACTTATAGCTTCATAGTTTTAAAAAATGTCTCGGCCCATGTCATGAATAACACAAAGAAAACTGAAGTCATCGTACCTGATTGTTCCACTCATTATCATCAGGGCTCTGCTCGTTCTCACCCCTTACTACTAAACTCAGCCCTATCAACTCTCTTTCCTACACTTTCAAAATCTCTTCTGGCAATGGTAAAGTCTATTTGGATATATTCCACCATGTATTTCCATACTATCATTTTGTTTACGCTTGACATGACACTACATTCCTTCAAGGTCTACTTTCCAGTTCATGACTGAGCTTCCAATTCCCTTCCGTTTGGACTACACTTGCTCAGTTACTATCACTTCCTGATTTTTTTCAGATTAAATCTTAAAATGTCATTTCCATTACATTCTGGTTCTTTGGTACTATTCCCTAAGTCAGTTGTTTTGAATGTTATTATACAATGTCTTCCATTTTCACATGTGACTCAGACATGACAAGCATCCCAGTCTCCATCTTTACTTGGTTGCTTTCTCTTGAGACAGGGAATTCTCTGTCTACTGTATTGTTCTTCTTCACCATCTCTAAGCTCTTCAACATTACCCATGTTATGAGAAACATCCATGTTCCCCCTGTCTACTATATCTCCTTTATTGATTTTTCCATTCCATAATTACTTCTATAGGCACTTTTTTATTAATACAAAACTTTTGATAAAATTCTCCAATCAGTTGCAAAATCTTGTCAATGTTCTCAGGCAGTCTTGAGTGTCCTTGTACCCTTTTAGTTTTTGTCTAATACTAAATACAAGGGTCCACAGCCCATGTCCCAGCAAGTAGCTACACAAGTAGGTTTCTGATTCTTAGATAGTTAATCTGATAATCTGAAAACAACTTGTTTATTTTGCTCTACAAACTTTTACTTAATTATACTTTGCATTAGATATGAATTAATTTTTATCTAATTTTCCTGAACTACCACAGCTTATATTGTGATATCAATTTTTATACCATAAAAAGATTTCAGTACCTAGATGTCACCAACAAACACTGAACTATGTGTTTATTTATGAGATTTCTAAAGAAATTTGTGTATAGTTGTAATTCAAATAGTCAGAGTTTGAAACAGTTATTGAAAGAGAGCTTGTAAATACTCTCATTTTTAATAGGTCAGTGTGGAAAAGTGAGGACCCAGGTTCAGTTTCCAGCACCTACGTTAGGCAGCTCACAAACAACCATAATTCCAAATCCAGAGGATCTGAATTCCTCTTCAGTCCTTCGCAGGTATCTGCACATGTGTGTACTTCTCAACATCTGTATCAATAGATGTCTGATAGAGAGCTACAAATAAAAAAATGAAAAATAAAAATTTAAAGTACTAATATAAAAAATAAAATTGAAAGTTATGATGAAGTCTTATTTCGCATAGAAATAAGACATCTTCCTAACTCTAGCAGTGGAGAGGTCAAGATCAGACATTTGATTTCAGTCTAAATTAGACTTTTATTTGGTTATCAGATAAGCAAACTATCATGCCCACACTGAATAATATGCATAGGAACAATTTCCATGATCTAAGTTGAGAAGTTTACTTTTAGAGTATATTTTTGTATACATGCAAATAAATTGAGGAGAAAAATATAGCAGTAATCTGCTTACAACTTACAGAATTCTAAATTCTTTGAAATATATTTTATTAGTGAAAAGATATATTGTTGTGCTTCCCAGAGCAGAATCTTAATGCATTCTAATCCTCAGTTCACATCACTGTAAATGCCTGAAGCGTAAAGTCATCAATCATTATGTATTCTATCCTAATTCACAAATATGTATAAACCACAATCTTACAAGCAAATCAAATGTATCCACTAATTGACATAAATTCTAAAACTACAGACTTATCTAAAACATCTTCGCACTGAGTATAAAACAAAACCATATATACATATGGTTTTTGTAAAACTATATTTACATGTTTGCACATATGTACACTAAATTCTTGTCTTATTAATATGTATGTGTAAATAATTATACAATTGATTTCACTTTATTTCCCTATGATGAAATTGCTACCATATTATATTGTAAACATGAATAATTCTCAAAATATGTAGGAAATATTTTCTTGATGCATTCATTTGGTTCTAATATCTGTCACTATCATCACTAAGGGTAAATTAAGAATAAAAATAATCCTCACATAGCACTGTCCCGTGTGTGACACTTACAAAGGATGTAAGAGCTGCTGCAATTTTTTAACTATCATTGTGTTAGATTAGCAACTGGATCCAACCACCAACACTCAGTATCTTCTCTAGGGTTCTTCCCAGAAGCATATGTGACCTTAATAAATTGTCTGTCTTGTTCAGTCAGGGGGTGGAAGGAGTAGATCTGTTAGAAAATCTTTCTAGGTTAGGTAAAGGAAGAGTTACAAATGAGAAACAGACTTCTGGGTCTCCTGAGGTCAAAGGGGAAGCTGAGTTTGTGAGGGAGGGTGGTGTTGGCTTACATAGGTCAGGCAGAGGTGGGGCAAATCACTTACCCAGCCTGCAAAAACATAATAGACCAACAGGACTATTTTACTAAAAACTTAAGTGTATAAAAGTCTGCCTTACAAAAGAATTAAATATTTCATCTTTAATTATATTTTTTAAACTATAGAATTATGGATAGACCTTAGTGATTTTAGACATATTTATTTAACAAATCCTACAACTGTCTCAGAGATAATATCTAAAAGGTACTGATGCTTGTTATTTAATATAGTGCAAATACCCTGTGTAAAATTCTGGATTTTCTATTTGTCTGGAAGAACCATTATAGACACAGTGTTGGGGTGTAAATATTTTCAGGAATCCTACCATTATTAAATTTCCATGCACCACTGTAAAGTTTTGGTCCTTTTGTGTATATTTACAGTATTTTTGGTTGAGTCTTTGTGAAAGGAGGAATATCATGATTTCTTAAAATGAATCAACCTGATTAAGAAATGTTGATATTTTAAACTAGACAAAAATTTCTCATTAACTAATCACATTGTCCGGCCAAATATTTCAGTGGCCATACTAGCTGTCTTTCCATGAATTACATTTCACGTGTCTGGCCAAGCTTTTCTTCAATGACAGGAACTCCTTGTACTTAGTCCTTTCACAATTCTCTAAATATACTCATTCATTGTTCAATATGTTCCACATGTGCCTAGGAAATGAGGAAAGCCAGGGTAAATTCGACATATTTCAGGCATGTGAGAACTTAACATTTCATTGTCACAAATGTGCTTTCCATGTAGGGTCCCCAAGACCATCCCATTTACATTCTTTTACTCTTTATTACATCTTTTTAAAATTTGTTATTACTGTCAGAGGGTAAAGCCCATATTAGAGGATGCTACTGCTACAATATTTATGAATCAAATCAAGACAACACTACTAAGTACTACTCTTCCCTTGTTCAGTTATTCTTTTTTAAATATTTTTATTTTCTATATTCTTTATTTACATTCCAAATGAATTCCCCTTTCCCAGATGCACCCTCCCCATATGTCCCATAAACCTTCTTCTCTCCATAGATTCTCCAATCACCTCCCTCCTTTTTCTGTCCTTATATTTCCCTCCAATGCTAGATCAATCATTTCCAGGATCAGGACCCTCTCCATACTTCCTCATGGGAGTCATTTGTTATGCGATTTGTGCCTTGGGTATTCAGAGCATCTGGGCTAATTAATATCCACTTATCAGAGATTGCATTCCATGTGTATTCTTTTGTGATTGGGTTACCTCACTTAGGATGATATTTTCCAGATCAAACCATTGCCTAAAAATTTTGTGAATTCATTGTTTCTAATTGCTGAGTAGTATTCCATTGTGTAAATATACCACATTTTCTGTATCCATTCCTCCTTTGAGGGACATCTGGGTTCTTTCTAGCTTCTGGCTATTAAATAAGGCTGCTATGAACATAATGGAGCATGTGTCTTTATTGCATGCAGGGGAATCCTTTGGGTATATGCCCAGGAGAGGTAAGGCAGGGTCCTCCAGAAGTGTCATGTTCAGTTCTGAGGAACTGCCAGACTGATTTCCAAAGTGCTTGTACCATCTTACAGCCCCACCAGCAGTGGAGGAGTGTTCTGCTTTCTCCACATCCTAGCCAACATGTGCTGTCTCCTGAGTTTTTGACCTTAGCCATTGTGACTGGTGTAAGGTGAAATCTCATGGTTGTTTTGATTTGCATTTCCCTAATGACTAATGATGTTGAGCACTTCTTAAGGTGCCTCTCGGCCATCCGAATTTCTTCAGGTGAAAATTGTTTGTTTAGATCTGTACCCCATTTTTTGAATAGGGTTATTTGGTTCCCTGGGGTCTAACTTCTTGAGTTCTTTATATATATTGGATATTAGCCCTCTATCAGATGTAGGGTTGGTGAATATCCTTTACCAATTTGATGGTTGCCATTTTGTCCATTTAACAGTGTCCTTTGCCTTACAGAAAATTTGTAATTTTATGAGGTCCCATTTTTCAATTCTTGATCTTAGAGCATAAGCTTTTGGTGATCTGTTCAGGAACTTTTCCCCTGTGCCCATGTCCTTAAGGGTCTTGCCCAGTTTCTTTTCTATTAGTTTCAGTGTGTCTGGTTTTACATGGAGGTCCTTGATCTGAAGTTTAGTACATGGAGATAAGAATGGATCAATTCACATTCTTCTGCATGCTGACCTCCAATTGAACCAACACCATTTGTTGAAAAGGCTATCTTTTTTCCACTGGATGTTTTCGGCTCCTTTATCGAAGATCAAGTGACCATAGATGTGTGGATTCATTTCTGGATCTTCAATTCTATTCCACTGATCCACTTGTATGTCCCTGTGCCAAAACCATGCAGTTTTTTTTAATTTATTGATATATTTATTTACATTTCAAATAATTTCCCCTTTTCTGGACCCCCACTCCCTGAAAGTCCCATCAGTCCCCTTCCCTCCCCCTGTTTTCCCACCCAACCCTTCCCACTTCCCTGTTCTGATTTTGCTCTATACTGCTTCACTGAGTCTTTCCAGAACAAGGAGCCACTCCTCCGTTCTTCTTGTACCTCAATTGATGTGTGGATTATGTTTTGGGTATTCCAGGTTTCTAGGTTAATATCCACTTATTAGTGAGTGCATACCATGATTCACCTTTTGAGTCTGGGTTACCTCATTTAGTATGATGTTCTCTAGCTCCATCCATTTGCCTAAGAATTTCATGAATTCATTGTTTCTAATGGCTGAATAGTACTCCATTGTGTAGATATACCACATTTTTTGCATCCATTCTTCTGTTGAGTGATACCTGGGTTCTTTCCAGCATCTGGCAATTATAAATAGGGCTGCTATGAACATAGTAGAGCATGTATCCTTATTACATGGTGGGGAATCCTCTGGGTATATGCCCAGGAGTGGTATAGCAGGATCTTCTGGAAGTGAGGTGCCCAGTTTTTGGAGGAACCGCCAGACTGATTTCCAGAGTGGTTGTACCAATTTGCAACCCCACCAGCAGTGGAGGAGTGTTCCTCTTTCTCCACATCCTCTCCAATGCCTGCTGTCTCCTGAATTTTTAATCTTAGCCATTCTGACTGGTGTAAGGTGAAAACTCAGGGTTGTTTTGATTTGCATTTCCCTAATGACTAATGAAGTTGAGCATTTTTTAAGGTGTTTCTCTGCCATCCGAAGTTCTTCAGGTGAGAATTCTTTGTTTAACTCTGTACCCCATTTTTTTATTCGATATATTTTTTATTTACATTTCAAATGATTTCCCCTTTTCTAGCCCCCCACTTCCAGAAAGTCCCATAAGCCCCCTTTTCTCCCCCTGTCCCCCCAGGAAGGGGTCCTCCCACCCACCCCTTCCCACTTCCCCATTCTGGTTTTGCCCTTTACTTCTTCACTGAGTCTTTCTAGAACAAGGGGCCACTCCTCCTTTCTTCTTCTTCCTCATTTGATGTATGGATTATGTTTGGGGTATTCCAGTTTTCTAGGTTAATATCCACTTATTAGTGAGTGCATACCATGAGTCACCTTTTGAGTCTGGGTCACCTCACTTAGTATGATGTTTTCTAGCTCCATCCATTTGCCTAAGAATTTCATGAATTCATTGTTTCTAATGGCTGAATAGTACTCCATTGTGTAGATATACCATATTTTTTGCATCCACTCTTCTGTTGAGGGATACCTGGGTTCTTTCCAGCATCTAGCAATTATAAATAGGGCTGCTATGAACATAGTAGAGCATGTATCCTTATTACATGGTGGGGAATCATCTGGGTATATGCCCAGGAGTGGTATAGCAGGATCTTCTGGAAGTGAGGTGCTCAGTTTTCGGGGGAACCGCCAGACTGATTTCCAGAGTGGTTGTACCAATTTGTAACCCCACCAGCAGTGGAGGAGTGTTCCTCTTTCTCCACATCCTCTCCAACACCTGCTGTCTCCTGAATTTTTAATTTTAGCCATTCTGACTCCTGTAAGGTGAAATCTCAGGGTTGTTTTGATTTGCATTTCCCTAATGACTAATGAAGTTGAGCATTTTTTAAGATGCTTCTCCGCCATCCGAAGTTCTTCAGGTGAGAATTCCCTGTTTAACTCTGTACCCCATTTTTTAATAGGGTTGTTTGGTTTTCTGGAGTCTAACTTCTTAAGTTCTTTATATATATTGGATATTAGCCCTCTATCTGATGTAGGATTGGTGAAGATCTTTTCCCAATTTGTTGGTTGCCGATTTGTCCTTTTGATGGTGTCCTTTGCCGTACAGAAACTTTGTAATTTTATGAGGTCCCATTTGTCAATTCTTGATCTTAGAGCATATGCTATTGGTGTTCTGTTCAGAAACTTTCTCCCTATACCGATGTCCTCAAGGGTCTTCCCCAGTTTCTTTTGTATTAGCTTCAGAGTGTCTGGCTTTATGTGGAGGTCCTTGATCCATTTGGATTTGAGCTTAGTACAAGGAGAAAAGGATGGATCAATTCGCATTCTTCTGCATGCTGACCTCTAGTTGAACCAGCACCATTTGTTGAAAAGGCTATCTTTTTTCCATTGGATGTTTTCAACCCCTTTGTCGAGGATCAAGTGGCCATAGGTGTGTGGGTTCATTTCTGGATCTTCAATCCTGTTCCATTGATCCTCGTGCCTGTCACTGTACCAATACCATGCAGTTTTTAACACTATTGCTCTGTAGTATTGCTTTAGGTCAGGGATACTGATTCCTCCAGAATTTCTTTTGTTGCTGAGAATAGTTTTAGCTATCCTGGGTTTTTTGTTATTCCAGATGAATTTGAGAATTGCTCTTTCTAACTCTGTGAAGAATTGAGTTGGGATTTTGATGGGTATTGCATTGAATCTGTATATTGCTTTTGGCAAAATGGCCATTTTAACTATATTGATCCTGCTGATCCATGAGCATGGGATGTTTTCCCATTTTTTGAGGTCTTCTTCCATTTCCTTCTTCAGAGTCTTGAAGTTCTTGTCATACAGATCTTTCACATGTTTGGTAAGAGTCACCCCATGGTACTTTATACTGTTTGTGGCTAATGTGAAGGGGGTCATTTCCCTAATTTCTTTCTCAGCCTGCTTATCCTTTGAGTATAGGAAGGCCACTGATTTGCTTGAGTTGATTTTATAACCTGCTACTTTGCTGAAGTTGTTTATCAGCTGTAGGAGTTCTCTAGTGGAGTTTTTTGGGTCACTTAGGTAGACTATTATGTCATCTGCAAATAATGATAGTTTGACTTCTTCCTTTCCAATGTGTATCCCTTTGACCTCCTTATGTTGTCGAATTGCCCAAGCTAGTACCTCAAGTACTATATTGAAAAGATAAGGAGAAAGTGGGCAACCCTGTCTAGTCCCTGATTTTAGAGGGATTGCTTCAAGGTTCTCTCCATTTAGTTTGATGCTGGCTACCGGTTTGCTGTATATTGATTTTACTGTGTTTAGGTATGGGCCTTGAATTCCTGTTCTTTCCAAGACTTTAAGCATGAAAGGATGCTGAATTTTGTCAAATGCTTTTTCAGCATCCAATGAAATGACCATGTGGTTTTTTTCTTTGAGTTTGTTTATGTATTGGATTCATTGATGGATTTCCATATATTGAACCAACCCTGCATCCCTGGGATAAAGCCTACTTGATCATGGGGGATGATCGTTTTGATGTGTTCTTGTATTCGGTTGGCAAGAATTTTATTGAGTATTTTTGCATCGATGTTCATAAGGGAGATTGGTCTGAAGTTTTCTTTCTTTGTTGGATCTTTGTGTGGTTTTGGTATCAGCGTAATTGTGGCTTCATAGAAGGAATTGGGTAGGGTTCCTTCTGTTTCTATTATGTGGAATAGTTTGAAGAGTATTGGTGTTAGGTCTTCTTTGAAGGTCTGATAGAATTCTGCACTGAAACCATCTGGTCCTGTGCTTTTTTTGGTTGGAAGACTTTCTATGACCCCTTCTATTTCTTTATGGGTTATGGGACTGTTTAGATGATCTATTTGGTCCTGATTTAATTTTGGTATTTGGTATCTGTCTAGGAAATTGTCCATCTCCTCCAGGTTCTCCAGTTGTGTTCAGTATAGGCTTTTGTAGTAGGATCTGATGATACCATACAGTTTTTAACACTATTGCTCTATAGTATTGCTTGAAGTCAGGGATACTGATTCCCCCAGAATTTCTTTTGTTGTTGAGAATAGTTTTAGCTATCCTGGGTTTTTTGTTATTCCAGATGAATTTGAGAATTGCTTTTTCTAACTCTGTGAAGAACTGAGTTGGGATTTTGATGGGGATTGCATTGAATCTGTAGATTGCTTTTGGCAAGATGGCCATTTTAACTATATTAATCCTGCCAATCCATGAGCATGGCAGATTTTTCCATTTTATGAGGTGTTTTTTGACTTCTTTCTTGAGAGACCTGAAGTTCTTGTCATATAGATCTTTCACTTGCTTGTTTAGAGTCACACGAATATACTTTATATTGTTTGTGGCTATTGTGAAGGGTATCATTTCCTTAACTTCTTTCTCAGCCTGCTTATCTTTTGAGTATAGGAAAGCAACTGATTTGCTTGAATTGATTTTATAACCAGCCACTTTGCTGAAGTTGTTTGCCAGCTGTAGGAGTTCTTTGGTGGAGGTTTTTGGGTCACTTAAGTAGACTATCATGTCATCTGCAAATAGTGATAATTTGACTTCTTCCTTTCTAATTTGTATCCCCTTGACCTCCTTATGTTGTCTAATTGCTCTAGCTAGAACTTCAAGTACTATATTGAAAAGATATGGAGGGAGAGGACAGCCTTGTCTAGTCCCTGATTTTAGTGGGATTGCTTCAAGTTTCTCTCCGTTTTATTTGATGGAGGAAATGGACATTTTCCTAGACAGATATCTGACACCAAAACTAAATCAGGATCAAATAGATCATCTAAACAGTCCCGTAACACATGAAGAAATAAAAAAGGGTCAATAAAAAAGGGCCAAAAAAAAAGCACAGGACCAGATGGCTTCAGTGCAGAATTTTATCAGACCTTCATAGAAGACCTAACACCAATACTCTTCAAACTATTCCAGAAAATAGAAACAGAAGGAACTCTACCCAATCCATTCTATGAAGCCACAATTATGCTGATACCAAAACCACACAAAGATACAACAAAGAAAGAGAACTTCAGGCCAATTTCCCTTATGAATATTGATGCAAAAATACTTAATAAATTCTTGCCAACCGAATCCAAGAACACATCAAAATGATCATCCACCATGATCAAGTAGGCTTCATCCCAGGGATGCAGGGATGGTTCAATATAAGGAAATCCATCAATGCTATCCACTACATAAACAAACTCAAAGAAAAAGACCATCTCATTAGATGATCATAATGATCATCTCATTGGATGCAGAAAAAGCATTTGACAAAATTCAGCATCCTTTCATGCTAAAAGTCTTGGAAAGAACAGGAATTCAAGGCCCATACCTAAACATCATTAAAGCAATATACAGCTCAGTTATTCTTGACAAGTGTGATTCCCTCGAATTCCTCATTCCCATATCCACTACTATTTAAATACTAAAGGACAGCCAAATGAATATAAACTAAGAGACTGGACTGATAATCTTGCTTGAACTGAATTTATGCTTCATCAAAACTTCTCTACTTAACTCAAATTATTTTGATTGCTTTACAAATATCAACCACTTTAATCCTATATTTTGATACTACATTGTAGGTGTCATTTTCAGTCCACCTAAAAGAAGAGTAAATTGCAGTATAGGGAATTCAGTATGAAAATGACAGAATAGGGAATCATACCTGGGTGGTTTATATAATTCTATGCTTTATTTCATGTATGGTACTCTGGAAAAGTCCTGAACCTTTCTTACCCATGAGTTACTTGTAAAAGAGCACTGCTAATGGTGACAACTTCAGAGTGTAAACATCAGCTTCTGTAACACAGTATCTGTACTTTGAATACCATCCTGTGGTATTCACATCACTTCCCTCTCTGTTGTTGGTTCACAAACCCCTCATGTGCCTTGTAGAGAGATTTACATATGCAGAATGATATGTCCTCTTCTTTTAGTTGGGTTCTCCATGTGTCTATGCCACATTGTCTTTGTGTAAACATGACTTCTCAGAAGAGTTTGCAGCCCTCGGTTGCAGCTTCACATTATACTCTATCCTTTAATCCTAATGCTTGAGAAATAGATCCTAAGAGAAAAGAAGTTATTTTGTATTTGTCTAAAATCTTTTTCCAGCAAGTCCTACTCAAGGAAGTGAATGTCAAGAAAACAAAATTATCCTGATGGGGAGAAAGGATAGATCTATCTGTATCATATATAAATGAATATATAAGATGTGCAATATATATAAATGAATATATATATGATAGATATATATGCATACATATACATACACAGACTTATAGACATATATACATATACACGTATATACACATATGCACATATGTGTATTATTACTGACTCAGCTCCAGCTTTTTAATATGCTAATAAAACATATCTATAAGTCATTGCATCATTATCACTGCTAGTAAAGAGCAATAATTTATTCTGATGGTTATTTTTTCTGCTAGTTTTCCATGGGTACTCACTTTCACATTTTTGTGTACATGCCTATATAACAAACATATCTATCATTTGTTTTTCTTTAAAGAAAACAATTAATCCATAGGTGAAAGCATATAGCTATGTTTCAAAGTCTGTAAGGCTTGATTCATGTGTGCTCTTGAGCCACCTAAAGACTGAAGCATGAAGTAAATTGCTTGACAGCTAACAGTGGTTATGGGTGGCTGGAACAACAACAGTTTGTCCCTGTGACCTAAAGCAGAATGTATCATTATTGATACATAGCTAGTCCAGTACAAATGTTTGAGTAACATGTAAAATTGAGTTCCTTTCCCATTTCAGTGATTATTATGTATACATATACACATGCACATAAATAATGTGTATATATATGTATGTATAGTTAGATAGATGATAGATGGTTAGATAGACAGATAGATAATAGAAAAAAGATAATAGTCACACTCAGAAAATATTACCTGCCTTCACTGCCATCACTATCATCCTCATTGCATGTAGAATAGGTGTTAAGATAATTGAACATCAATTGAACATTGTACTACTGGGAATGAAAGCTTGTATAGCTTTATCCATTTTTGTATTTCCAGTTTATAATGGAGTATCATAAATCCATTTGTTGCTTCAAAAAAGGTGAATGAATAATATCAATATTGGGTTTCATTTCTATTTCAGAAACTATATATCTACTTTATAATAAATTTCACAATATTTCAGGTGTATCTGAAAATCATCTATTAGAACTATGTTTTTATTAAACTTTTCTGGATGCCCATTAGAGAATCATCATCAAATAGAGAAGGATAAACATCCTGAGGGTCATGGTCAAACTGTCAAATATAGCAGAGTACAATTTTGGTAAAAAGAGATGGATATGCTTTCTTGTTACCAAGCCTGTTTCCTTAAAGGGAATTATGCTTGGGATTGTTCTTGAAGCCTGATGTAAATTAAAGTATAAAATCTTGAATATTAGTACATATTTGCTTAATTATAAAATTACTTCTTTGTCTGTGGGTCTTTCCTCTTCTCATGGTCGTTGGCCACTGACCTATGAGGGCCAAGGGAGCAGAAGTGGCAAGCAGAGTTTGCACAGGTTGTGAGTATGATGGAAAGACTTTCAGAGTCAGTTTCACTGAAACATCTCTGCTTCATTGTTTCAGTGATTGGATGTATAGGGTCTCTTAGAGGTATGGGTGAAAACGGTTGACTGGTCATAACACAGCACCTAATTATCACACCAGTAGATAAAAAGTGGGACTTGTGTGCTGAGCCATGCACAAGGTCATTCTTCAGATGAGATCAGGTATTTTTGTTCAGAGATACTCTTCAAGTAACATTAGGCAAAGAAAGGGACACCCCATTAAGAAAGAGAGTCCTCCGTTTTGTACCAAGTCCAGAGGGCTATGCAAATATGATTGATTGCTACTGTAATAGCAGGGTTCTCCAATATCAGTCATGGGGCACTAATCAGGTAATCAATTTTGTATACTAGATACCTGTGGAGGTTTGAATAAGCTTGGCACAGGGATTGGCACTTAAGAAGTGAAGCATTGTTGGAGGAGGTGTGGCCTTGTTGAGAAAAGTGTGTCATTGTGGAGGTGGAGCTTGAGACCCTCCTCCTAGTCACTTGGGAGTCATCTGCTCCTGGCCGCCTTCTGTTTGAGATGTAGGACCATCAGTTGCTTCTCCACTAACATGTCTGCCTCATCCCTGCCATAGTTCCCTGTTGATGATAATGGACTGAATGTCTGAACTTGTGAACCATTTACACTTACACACTTAAATATTGTCCTTTACAAGGTCACAATGATAATGGTGTCTTTTCACAGCAATAGAAACCCTAAGACAACAACCACATCAACTACATTTTTTATTGCTTTTTTTTTTTTGGTTTGTGGTGTGTGTGTGTGTGTGTGTGTGTGTGTGTGTGTTGTGAGTGTATGATGGATGGATACATATGGTATACATAGAGGAATGTGTAATGCACTTCTTTGTGAATGTGCTTGTGCAGGCCAGTGTTTGACTTTAGATATCTTTCTCAACACCTTTCCACCACAGATTCTTAAGGCAGGATTTATTACTGAGCTCACAGCTATCTTGGCTTGATCATCTGCACAGCCATTCTATGGTATTGACCTGTCTCTGGCCCTAGGGCTACAGTTACAAGCAGTTGCGGCCACACCCAGCTTTAAATGGATTTGGGAGATTTACACTCAAGTCCTCATGTTTGTGTGGCAGTGCTTTACCCACCAAGCCCTCTCCCTGGTACCTTGTGTTCTTTATCTCTCATAGATTTTGTGCAACTCTGTAAATCTTGTTCAGAGTCCTCTGCTTCCCAAGCAGACTGCAATTATTTTTATTCTGTGCCATACTTCATCAGTTAATGAGGGGATTCTCACACATTTCCATAATAAAAGCTAAATGAAACATTAGAAAGTTACAATCAATATGTGTAGTCACATAGCAAAATACCTTGGAAATAGATCTAAGCAGTTCCTCTTTAGCCAACTAACTGGCAACTCATTATGTTATCAGAAACTACATGCGGTTCTTCTGAAAATTAGTAACATGCATGTTAATCTTCTGTTGCTACTTTGACCATTACAATTAAATGAAATGCATTATCTGCTATGTATTATCTGCTGCAGGACACCAACCACTGACACATAGGGGCTATTTCTGTACTTGTTCTTACATACATTTCAGGAGAGTACCTTTGCCCCTGGGCAGTCAACGTGAGAAGAGCTGAAGCCTCATAGGCTGTTCCAATGCTTTCATATCTTTGTCTCGGAGAGTGTGGCTCACTCTAGCCATTGTGCCCCTGACAAAATTAGGATCATGTCGGCTTTGTTATAAAACACCTGTAAAGACATTTGTTGGTCATGTAGCCTCAATTAATTTCTTCCCAAGAGAAGAGCATCATCTGTACTATTTTTTGTAAGTATAGGGAGAAAGAGCCATAAAGAACTGTGAACTTATAGGTCAAGCTACCAATAGCCATAGTCTGTGCTTAGGAACACTGCTTCTTTACTAAAGCCCTTTACTAATTGTAATACTTATCTGTTAAGTTGTATAATTATTTGGTTCTTGACTCTAGTGTTCATTATTCTTAAACCATGATTGTTATACTTGCTGAGTCCCTTTATTAAAATATGTGGGCTTATTATTATAACATAACACAAACACAATGCTCATAAAGTATGTGTGTGTGTGTGTGTGTGTGTGTGTGTGCGCGCGTGTGTGTGTGTGTGTGTTTACAGAAACTAACCCAGATTCTTGCACAGAGTAAGAAAGTACCCTTCCACTGATCTCCACCTTTATCTCTCTAACTCCTGTTTCCTACATGCAAGACTTAGATCTTGAATCCCCAGCCATTAACATAGCTGGGGTTTTTTCTAGTCCATTTCAATGATTTTTTTCCCATGTTGCAAAACATTAAGAATTAACCAACTATTTCTGAGACTAGATGAGTCAGTATCTTTAATGTCTCTAGTTATAGTAAAACTATAAAGTTGTGAAACTACAAAAGGAACTAAAATCTTAAAACATATGACTTGCTTGTTTAAACAATCTTAAGAGGATTTAACAAAATTAGTTATACCTTATTTTATAAGACATACTGGATATTAATTTGTCTAAAAATATTAGCTAAAGTCTGTGAGTTAGCTTTAATAATAAGTTTTAGATTATTTTTAATATATAAAAGGGTATTGGGATCCAACCACCAAGTTGGACTATGAAGAAAGAATTGGTGTTGCTGTCTGACTGTAGAATGGTTCATGTGTGCTTGATCTAAGTGGGTCTGGCACTGCACAAACATAACTCTGAGGAATATCCATTGATTTTAGCACTGAATGGCAGATTTGTGGGCAAGATTTTCTTTAAGTGACCATGAGTGTGTGCATTTTGCTGAAGGAAACTAGTATGAAAGAGAAGAAATCTCCTTGGAGAGTAGCAGATAGTTATTGGAAGAAGCTTGTCAAAGATTGTTCATGTTCCACAGACTAAATTGCATTCAAACATTTACAAATCCCTGCTAATATATTCATCTTGCTTCCTCTGTCTTTTAGGGAAATAATTTTTCTAGACTTGGGCTCAAGCACAAATTTGAGGACTTAATTCTGCTTTATCCAGGATGTTGGAAATGGTCCCTACAGTCCCAGGACAAGCTCTTCAACCCTCATTCTTCCCTCCTCCTTATCATTTCTATGTACTTCGAATAAGAGAGTTACCCTTGCTTTTCAGACTCCTTTTTCCACTGATTGATTCTTCTCTTTAATAATTGGAGTCAGACTGAAGATTAATTTGCATAAAAGCTAGTCCAAATCTACAATTTAAGCTTGAGATTATGCTTTATATTTAAAAGAGTATTGTCAACCACATACTTCCTTTTTTGGCATCGAACCTGGTGGCTTCGTCTAACAGGAGAATGAATATCTTTATCTATGGCTACTTCACAGAAAAGCACGTATTTTACTGCTTGCCTCCACAAGGCCAGTGTGTTGTCTCATCTAATATAGCTACACAAATGCATTGGCTTGAGTAGTATGTCATCAACAATGACATCAACCAAAAGTTCTCAAATATATTTTTGTACAAAGGATGAATTCTTTGTTCCTGAACCTCTATCTAATGTTAATTTATTACATATTCAATAATCACTTGCTTCTTTTTCTCTTAAATATAAATAGAAGGTGTTGTAGAGGTGGCCCAGATAAGAATACTGCCCTTCCAGAGGACTTCAATTTTTTTCCGGGCATGCATGTGGAGTAGCCCATGGGCCCTGTCTCCAGCTTCAGGTGATCAAATGCTCTTTCAGGCACTACTGTACATATCGCTTCTTAGACCATCAACTCTATTCAATTTATGACAGCTTTCTATGTGAATCTTAGAAACTCTGATAGTCTATAACTTCATGCAATATAAACTTAGTGAGTTCTTACCTCTCAGAAACACATGTTAAAGCACTGGAGAAGGTGTTTTCATCAGAGACAGAAATAATTACATTAAGTCATTTTATTTTTCTCCCTACTTTGCATAGGTTCATTTGTAAAACATTATTCTTCATGAATATGGCCCAGATATGTGGGATTTTCATATAATGTATTTTGGCCAATCATATATCATGTACTTGGAAAGAGAAATAAATAGTTCCTTGAATTATGCAGTGTGTTTGCAGAATGCATTCAAATTTAGAGTTTATGGGTCATATTGCCAGTCCTATTTGGACTAAATTTTATCTCCAAAGTATAGTAGCCATGCTTCTTATGAAGCCATAGATATTGTTTCTAGGTTTACCCTCTTTAGAGTTTGAATATTGTGGTGACTTGAATAGGAATGACCTCTATTGACTCATATATTTGAATGCTTGTCCTATAGGGAATTGCCCTTTTAGGAGGTATGGCCTTGTTGGAGTAGGTGTGGCCTTGTAGAAGGAAATGTATCACTGTAGGGGTGGGCTTTAAAGTCTCCTATGTCCAATATATGCCTAGTATGCTATACAGTCTCCTACTGCCTGAAGACCACGGTGTAGAGCTCAGCTTCTTATCTAACGCCATGTCTGCCTGCATGCCACCATGTTTCCCTCCATGGTCATAATGAACTCACCCTCTGAAGCTATAAACTAGTCTCAATTCAATTCCTTTGTAAGAGTTGATGTGGTCATGGTGTCTCTTCATAGCAATAAAACCACAATTTAAACAAACATTAGATTTTTAAATTAAATTAAATTTTTTATTTATTCATTTTACACCATGCTCACTGCTCCTCCCCCACTAGCCCACTCCCACAATCCTTCCCCATCCTCTTTCTCTGCTAGGTGGGTGACACCCTCCCTGGGTATCCTCCACATACACCTTGGCATTTCAAGTCTCTGAAAGGCTAGGTTCTTCCTCACCCACTGAGGCTAGAGAAGACAGCCCAGCTAGAAGAACATATTCCCCATATAGACAGCAGCTTTGGGGATAGCCCCTGCTCCACTTGTTTAGCACCTACATGAAGGTCAAGGTATACATCTGCTACATATGTGCTGGGAGGCCTAGGTCCAGTCTTTGTATGTTCTTTAGTTGGTGGTTCTGACTGTGAGAGCCCTAAGGGTTACTTGACTCCGTTGGTCTTCCTACGGAGTTCCTATCCCCTTCAGGTCCCTAATCCTTCCTCCTATTCTTCCATATGAGTTCCTAAGCTCCATCCACTGTTTGTCTGTGGGTGTCTGTGTCTATCTGAGCCAGATGCTTGGTGGAGCCTCTCAGGGAAGAACATGCAAGCATTAACAGGTTATCATTAATAGTGTTAGGGATTGGTGCTTACCCATGGGATATGTCTGGCTAGAGATTTCCCTGTCTCTCACACTATGGAAAGATAATTTTCTCTGACTGTAAAATGGACTTTCTAGAAGAAAAATAAATTTGTCTTATGTCTAATCAAAGAATTGTCCAAAGATATTACTTTACTTTTCACAAATTTGAGACCCACCAATTCATTGAACAAATAATAGTTTAGAAAATAATAATCTTCCTTTATAATGCTTTTCTAATATGTCCCTGATGATAATTAATTGGCCTCCAAAGATATAGGATGGTAACTAAGTGAAGTAGGATGAAATTATGTTGAACTTATATTTTTGTTATTCTCTGTAACTCATTTCCATAAAATACCATGTGGATATTGGTTAAAAAACATAGTTGTAGGACCTTTTCTATTTTGTCCTTATTTTTATATCAGTTTACTTTTCTGAATAGAATTCTTCTGTATGCATCTTAGTATCTTTCAGACTTAACTCTCCAAGGAGTTGATGGTTATGAAAGTATTGTAGAATCCTTGAAACACTTGTGGTCACCAAGCAACAGGAAATATCATTTCATTTATTTCAATGGTGATAATATTTTCTCCTCATGACACCGAACTTCTCACCATTTGCCTAGCATGATCATAAAAGAACTGCCTCTTTTCCATAGGGGTCTTGGAAACTTGGACCATGCTGCGTTTTTAATTAGTTAATTAATGTATTAATTAATTAATTTTAATCTCCAGGTTTTATTCTCCTCCTGGCCTACCCCTCTGGCTGTTCCACTCTTCCTTATCTCCCTGTCTGCCATGTCACCACCCTGACCCCATCAGACCTCTAAACTCTCTGGGGCCTCTAGTGTCTTGAGGGTTAAGTGCATCTTCTCTGACTAAACCCAGAACCCTGGTTCTGGAAAGACTCAGTGCAAGAGTATAGGGGAATTCCAGAACAGGGAAGTGGGAAGGGGTAGATGGAAGAATAGGGGCACGGAAGAGGGCTTATGGGACTTGCGGGGAGTGGGGACCCAGAAAAGGGGAAATCATTTGCAATGTAAATAAAAATAAAGAAAGAAAGAAAGAAAGAAAAACCTTAATTATAATTCTGGAAGGAATTCACAAAGCAATCATGACTTATCTTTATTTCATAAATAACTATTGCATTTATTTAACTTTTCTCCAGAAATTAAATGAATTTTCATTATTACAGTTTACCTGGGATTCTATCTTTCATGTTGTATCTTTTTTTAACTTTCTTTTTGCAGATGCATATCAAAATTAGTAACTATATCTGATCTTTTCCTTTTATAGTATGTTAATGTGCTATGAAAGCATAATCTCTTAATATAGTCAGCTTTGTTTTTGTTTTTTAAGAAAAACCTGAATGTTTGTTCTTAGGAGGGCATAACACTTCCATAGCATGTGCAAGGCCTTGGATTCAATCTTCAGTGTAACATGAAATGCAAAAACAGGAATTTGTGAAACTGGGCTGATAGCTACTGTAGCACACACCGTTGGTATCCCCAGACCTGCAAGTGCCTGGATGAACTTACTGTATCTGTATTAAACATTCACTAGATACTATCAATGAGTGAATAATTATTTAGTCAAACAAAATGTAACAAATAAAAATCTTTAACAGATAGTGATGCCATAAACTAAGGTAGGTTAAAAATCCTGCATGTTCTCCACTTGGCAAAATATAAAATAATTAATATCTTAAACAGTAATTATTTCAGCAGCTTAGTGACTTAGTTTGATGTATATTCATCTATGCACCCTTATTTTTCTCTCTTTATTTAAATTGAGCCTGTTGCATGTCACTGTTAAACATAACTTTTGAGAATCATAAAATACATGTATAAAAATACTTAAATTCAGGATGAAGTGTGCGATTATTTTTGTGGCTAATATGTTTTTTTTATAAAAGTAAAGTCAGCTGAGCTGCTGATTAATTAATGAATTATAAAGAGTGTCATAGATATAAAACAGAATCCTATTTAGTATTATATAATCATATTTGTAGGAAAATCAATGGGTCCAGAAAATAAAACACTGTATTAGGTCATCTAATTCAGATTTTGAAAGATAAAAACTGCATGTTTGTTTTCATATTCATATCTTAATGTTTAATGTATGTATCTTGGCAAATAAGGGTGTGTGAAAGAGTCTATACAGATTATGAAATAAGAGAGTGTGTGTACAGACTAAGAAACTGGTTAGGAGACCATAAGAGAAAAGCAGAGACATTGAGGAAGGGTAGGAGGACATACATGACGGAAATCAGGAAGGTGAAAGGGAAATGGAGGAGAAGTGAAGAGGAGGAGCAATAAAAGAATTTCTCTGAAAAAAAACTGTAGTGAAATATAATATCTAGATGTTAATTTTTACAAAGCTTCTTGGAAGGGACCAGAAATAAACATGTCAATAAATGAAAAATTGTGCTATTACTTTTCCTTGGGAAAAGAAGTCGAAAAAGCATTATTTTAAGATTCAGGGAAGTTCATTCTGGGACCTTTGGTGATATCTACGATTTCCATGGGGAGAGGGCAGGAAATGAGAGCGCTCAGAACACTACATTCTGCAGTGTCCCCAGCGTGCAAAGCTGCACTGCGGTCATCTGAAAATGCTCTCAAACTCTTGCCTAAAAACACCTTTGGTGCACTGCATCACTGAAATGGTCTTTACAGAAATTAATACTTTAAATCCAACTGACTGAATAAGTTCATTAAGAATGGAATAATGATGTCATCCAAAAAATAATGTAAAGGACAGCATAACTTGGAGCATTATGATTGAAGTAAAAGAAAAAGAAAAAACAGTTTTTAAGATAATATTAACAGAATACTGATGTGGGAAAATTACATATCTTCACTGAAATTGTTAAAGATACTAGACTTAATCACGTATAATTGCAGATATTGACTTCTTTCCAGGCAAAAGATATTGATTCTGTGTGGATTAATCTGATATGCAGTGGGAAATGACAGCACAGTGTGGGCTGAAATTTTGAAAAAGGTGAAGTTATACTAAACTAATTATCAGCAGGAGGAGCATGCCGTGGGGGTGGTAGGGTGCTTCTTCTGAAGCCATACTTGGTCCTAGTTTTAGCAGTTGAGTGAGCTTAAGAAATTCACTAATATCTATGGATATTCATTTTTCTTACAATGGAAAGATATAAATAACATTCCAAGAGCTGCTGGAAAAATTAAAGATAGAAAGGTGTAGGAAGGCTCTCTACACTCAAAAGCAAACCATTAAAAACTAGCTTATATTCAGAACATTTTATGTTTAACAATAGTGAGATAAAGTAATGAGAAAAGAACTCCTTTCTCTTGTACACTAGTTGATTTCTATCATAAAAGGAGGAAAGAAAAATATTATACTTGCTAGTCTAGAAGAAAGACATCCCATGTGCATATTTAAGCTGTGTTATCTGCCAATGAAATCCCTAGACAAGTCCATTCCTTTCCTATGAAAGCAAGTCACACCACTCCCAACCTCTTGCAAACTGTCAATGCTGTCTAAAAATACTCCATATTATGAATTAATGTTTCCCAATTTGAAATTACAATATCATTTTATATACTCCTAGCACTTTCCCCTGGGCATGATTTTATTCGTTATGACTTTTTTTTTTTTCCGCAAGACAAAAATCTTTGCAAATATTTGCCCTGTTTTTCTTTGGCACCATGTGAGGAGACTCTGACTGTCAAAGGAGGGACAGGATGTCTTTTTTGGACTCTAGTTTTATTTGGCTAAATTCACTGAAGGGAAGACAGTGTTCTTGAGTGCCAGCATGTGGTTAAGGGCTAACAAGGAGGAAAAAGTTCAGCTATTTTGGTAAATCAAGTAATGCTTTATTGTAGGCAAGAAAGAAAAGCAATAGCTCTATAAGTTCACCCTCATTTTTAGCTTCTGAACATCTCTGAATAGTCTTGATTTATATTAATATTTATTTATGTTTACATACAACTTCAACATATGGTTAGAACAACAACTTTAGTTATCACTAGAGGTTCATACAGTCACCATTTGTTTTTGTGATATGATGGAAAATATTGCAAGGGCATTCTTGAAACATTACTTAAAGGACAGGCTAAAATGCTTCATGTGGGCATAATTTACTATTTAGACTTTTATCTTCAGAATAAAATATGTTTTGTTCTGACAGAGAATTGAAGTCCACATATAAATAAAATTATTTACCATATGAATCTATATTAATTTTGATAACCTAGAAACTTTATATACATATAAAAGTATACTATATACTATATACTATAAAAGTATACTAATTATATACCCTTCCCTTTTCCTAGTATGTTAATTGCCTGTGATGCAAAATAAATATAAATACAACAGCAAATTAATCTGGTATACTTATTTTTTAGAATATTTGCTAATAATGATCATGATTACAATGAACGGTAATTATATGCATTACATGTGAAAACACAGCCTGAGTAAAGTGTTATATACACAGCAAGAGTCCTGATAATATGTTACAATGAACTTACCAATGTCCACTAAATTTTCTTCGTAATTTTGTATAAAATTATTAATTTATTTTAATAAATATGAAGCCTGAGTTTTTAAAATGTTAACTCTTTAATCCACATATATACAAACCTTTGTTGTTGCAGTGAGCAATGTAGCTCTCTGAAATGTAACCACAGCTATCTGGACATAGAAGTAGATTACAAAAACCAGAGGCTTTCACACATGCAGCAAATACATAATTAATATTCCAAGTTCTATCCTGGGAAATTGATGTACCAAGAACAGAAACTTGACTTTTGCAAAGGTACATTGGAGCTCTTTATAGAATGGCTGTATACTACATATTAGGTTGTTAAACATTCATTTTGATGATGAAGTCCACAACTGTTTTCTTCACTGCTCCTTCAAGAGATCATGCTGATTAAAATAATAATAAGTGTTATTTATAATACTATAATATAATAATACATGTGTCTTTTATCCCATACATTGTAACTGTTTTGCTGTGGTGTGTGAAGTTAATTTTCACTTCCTTCACAACAACCTTTGATGCACTAAGAATTTCAATTTTGGTAAAGTATAGTATGTTTTCTTTCTCATTTACCTGAGTTTTTGTATGATATTCAAGAGCCTCTTGTTTCATTCAAGTTCCTTTAGATAGAATTTTGCATTCCTTTCTAAGAACTCATTGTTTCAGTTCTTTTCATTGGGTCTTCTGTCCATATAGTTTTATTTTCATGTAGGATGACTCCAATCCATTCAAATAAAAAAAGAAGAATATTTATTAAAGAAAAGTAGTTTAACTATGACTCCTCAGTAGGTTTTATTCTATCAATACAGCATTGAGTTGAAATTGCCCAGCTAAATAGGTATAGAAAAATTGCTATAAACATGTAATCCAAATATGCTTGGTGTATATAGAGGGCAAGTATAACGCACACTGTGGCTCACCTGGGAAACAGCACAACCATGGAATGGTAAATGCCTCACTGCAAATAGCACTGCTATTTGATAGCTGTATTCCCATAAAGAAGTTGGAAATTAACGTGACAATGTCCACTAATTGTGAACACTGTAATGATCATAAGAAGATAAACACAGAGCCTGAGTGTCTCAGGAATTTGTTATATTGATTTTATAAGGAAAGCAAACATAAGAAGTAACAGGACTGTGATCATGAAGACATTAGATGTTGTAGAATCACCATTTTTAAGTATCTTAGAGAAGAGTAAAATTGAGTTACATTCTAAGTGTATTATGTACATAAAGTAAAAGATTACAAAGGCAATTGTTACTTTAGACACAAGCTAAGCTGGGAAATACATGAATTAAAATAATAAATTATTAATATGTGCTTGCAATTAAAATTAAGAACTAACAAACTAAATATTAAGGATATTATAACCATAACATTAGCAACTCAACACTCTTTAGTATTTTCTTGTTATTGAATGGCATTTTTCTCCCTCATTTCTTTGTATAGTCCAGTTCCAACCATTTGACTAAGAATTTCATGAACCAACCCTACATCCGACAGAGATATAATATCTATTATATACAAAGAACTCAGGAAGTTAGACTCCAAAGAGCCAAAGAGCCCTATTAAAAAATGGGGTATAGAGCTAAACAAAGAATTTTCACCTGAAGAATTTCGAATCGCTGAGTAGCACCTTAAGAAATGTTCAACATCATCAGTCATTAGGGAAATGCAAATCAAAACAACCCTAAGATTTCACTTCACACCAGTCAGAATGGCTAAGATTAAAAACTTAGGAGACTGGAGATCGGCGGCGGCGGCGGCGGCAGCAGTGGCTGCTCCAGCTGAAGGGCCATCAGCAGTGGAACCAAGGCGTCACAGGGACCAGTTAGGCCCTGCGCCCACGACCACTGACCTTCGCTGACCAGCCGGACAGCAAACAGCTGCAGTTGTGCGGCGCCTTTCCTGCACGGAGGCCACTTCAGAACTCGGCCTCCCACCAGTCAGGAGAGGAGGATCCATCTTGGTTCCGTACTCCAGGAATCGGACAGACTGAGGTACACAAACATAATTCGAGGCCAACACCGCGGTGGTCTGAGCCCGACGGGCGTTGGCCTGCACCCAGGCCCTGGGCGGGTTGGGGGGCCATCGGGGTGCCAACCCAACCAGGAGGTTTTTTGCCCAGGTCTGCGAGCGCGCCGCCGCCATTTTGCCTGCAGGACGACAGAGAGCTCAGGCGGGCAGACCTGTAACAGGCATAGCCTAAGGCTAACAAAGCGGGGGTCCAGGCCCCAAAAGGCACAGGACTGACCCCAAGAACTGGGCGACTTGGTGGGCCATCTGTGAGTCAACCCGCCCAGGTGATTGTTAGCAAAGCAGACTCTCCCGGCGCTTTCAGGGAGCGCGGGCGCACACGCCCGCCATCCTAGTCACCTGGCAAACCCAATTAACAGTCAAAGCCTTAGGGGAACTTTGCTCGGACCTTGGCCTCCCAGGCTTTTGCCTGGACTCAGGGACTGGGCGGCCAGGCTAACCTTGTGTGCGATAGCCCGGTTGGCAGATCGGCTGCCCAGCGGAGTGAGCGGAACTCAGGGGAGGTCACAGTAGCATACACCATCCGCACTCCCTGGGAGTGCACACGGGCTCCATCTGCTCCACAGACACAATCTGGGGCAAGGCCTCAGGCAGAAGCCCTTAGCTCTACTCTCTCCGCTTCCGGATCCAGATCAGTCTGGGCGGCAGTATTACATCTCCAAGTCCTGCAAGTGGCTAGCTGGGCTTCCGGGCGGCCAGCTGGGAGAAGTCAGTGTGCTCCAGTGAATCCAGCGGGCCCCAGCGGGAGCCTTCGGGTGCCTGCTTTGGGATCTGAACAGCCTGGGCAGCAGCACACTGTCTACAAGCAGTGCAGGAGGTAAGCTGTGCACCAGAGGCCAACTGGGAAGGGGCAGCTTGCACTGGTGAGTCCAGCACTGACAAGATAAACTAACACCAGTGAGATCTAGATGGCAAAAGGCAAACGCAGGAACGTCACTAACAGAAATCAAGGCAATATGGCAACATCTGAACCCAATTCTCCTCTACCAACATGTCCTGGATACCCCATCACACCAGTAAAACAAGATTTGGATTTAAAATCACTGGTCATGATGCTGGTACAGGAACACATGAAGGTCATACATAAAGAAATTCAGGAGACAATGGATCAAAAGGTAGAAGCCCTTGCAAGGGAAACACAAAAATCATTGAAATAAATCCAGGAGAATACAAAAGCCAACAAGGAGGAAATGCAAAAAACACTTAAAGAAATACAGGAGAACTTTGCTCAACAGGCTGAGGTCATCAAAGACGAAACACAAAAATCTCTTAAAGAAATACAGGAGAACTTTGGTCAACAGGCTGAGCTCATGAAAGAGAAAACACAAAAATCTCTTAAAGAATTACAGGAAAACACAAACATGCAAGTGAAGGAGCTAAGCAAAACCATCCAGGATCTAAAATCAGAAGTAGAAACAACTAAGAAAACTCAAAGGGAGACAACTTTGGAGATAGAAAGCCTTGGGAAGAAATCAGGGGACAGAGATACAAATATCAACAACAGAATACAAGAGATAGAAGAAAGAATCTCAGATGCTGAAGATTCCATAGAAACCATGGACTCAACAGTTAAAGAAAATGCAAAATGCAAAAAGCTTGTAACCCAAAATATCCAGGAAATCCAGGACACAATGAGAAGACCAAACCTAAGGATTATAGGCATAGAGGAGAGTGAAGATTTACAACTTAAAGGGCCAGCAAATATCTTCAATAAAATTATGGAAGAAAACTTCCCTAACCTAAAGAGAGAGATGCCCATGAATATACAAGAAGCCTACAGAACTCCAAACAGACTGGACCAGAACAGAAATACTTCCCGTCACATAATAATCAAAACACCAAATGTTCTAAACAAAGAAAGAATACTAAAGGCAGTAAGAGAAAAAGGCCAAGTAAAATATAAAGGAAGACCTATCAGAATCACAGCAGACTTTTCACCTGAGACTATGAAGGCTAGAAGGTCCTGGGCAGATCTCATGCAGACTCTAAGAGAACACAAATGCCAACCAAAACTACTATATCCAGCAAAACTCTCAATCACCATAGATGGAGAAACTAAGATATTTCATGACAAAACCAAGTTTACCCAATATCTATCCACAAACCCGGCCCTAAAAAGGATAATAGGAGGACAACACCAATACAAGGAGGGAAACTTCACCCTGGAAAAAGCAAGATAGTAACCTTTCATCAAACCCAAAAGAAGTTAAGCATTCAAATTTAAAAAATAACGTCAAAAATGATAGGAAGTAACAATCACTATTCCTTAATATCTCTTAACATCAATGGACTTAATGCCCCAATAAAAAGACACAGACTAACTGAATGGATACGTAAACAGGACCCTACATTTTGCTGCTTACAGGAAACACACCTCAGGGTCAAAGACAAACACTACCTTAGAGTAAAAGGCTGGAAGACAATTTTACAAGCAAATGGTCTCAGGAAACAAGCTGGAGTAGCCATTTTAATATCAGATAAAATTGACTTTCAACCCAAAGTCATCAAAAGAGACCCTGAGGGACACTTCTTGCTGGTCAAAGGAAAAATACAAAAAGAAGAGCTGACAATCCTGAACATCTATGCCCCAAATGTAAGGGCACCCTCTTTTGTAAAAGAAACTTTATTAAAACTAAAAGCACACATTGCACCTAACACAATAATTGTGGGTGACTTCAACACTGCACTTTCCTCAATGGACCGATCAGGAAAACAGAAACTAAACAGGGACACAATGAAACTAATTGAAGCTTTGGACCAATTAGATTTAACAGATATATATAGAACATTCTATCCTAAAACAAAAGAATATACCTTTTTCTCAGCACCTCATGGTACCTTCTCCAAAATCGACCATATAATTGGTCACAAGACAGACCTCAACAAATATAAGAAGATCGAACTAATCCCATGCCTCCTATCTGATCACTATGGAGTAAAAGTGGTCTTCAATAGCAACAGAAACAACAGAAAGCCCACATACACGTGGAAACTGAACAATACTCTACTCAATGATACCTTGGTCAAGGAAGAAATAAAGAAAGAAATTAAAGACTTTTTAGAACACAATGAAAATGAAAACACAACATACCCAAATCTATGGGACACAATGAAAGCAGTGCTAAGAGGAAAACTCATAGCCCTGAGTGCCTCCAAAAAGAAAATGGAGAGAGCATACATTACCAGCTTAATGACACACCTGAAAGCCCTGGAACAAAAAGAAGCTATTTCGCCCAGGAGGAGTAGAAGGCAGGAAATCATCAAACTCAGGGCCGAAATCAATCAAGTAGAAACAAAGAGAACCATACAAAAAATCAACAATACGAGGAGCTGGTTCTTTGAGAAAATCAACAAGATAGATAAACCCTTAGCCAGAATGACCAAAGGGCACAGAGAAAGTATCCAAATTAACAAACTTAGAAATGAAAAGGGAGATATAACAACGGAAACTGAGGAAATCCAAAAAATCATCAGATCCTACTACAAGAGCCTATACTCAACACAACTGGAGAATCTGGAGGAAATGGACAATTTCCTTGACAGATACCAAATACCAAAATTAAATCAGGACCAACTAGACCATCTAAACAGTCCCATAATGCCTAAAGAAATAGAAGGAGTCATAGAAAGTCTTCCAACCAAAAAAAGCACAGGACCAGATGGCTTCAGTGCAGAATTCTACCAGACCTTCAAAGAAGAGTTAACACCAATACTCTTCAAACTATTCCACAAAATAGAAACAGAAGGAACACTACCCAATTCCTTCTACGAAGCCACAATTACGCTGATACCAAAGCCACACAAAGATCCAACAAAGAAAGAGAACTTCAGACCAATTTCCCTTATGAACATCGATGCAAAAATACTCAATAAAATTCTTGCCAACCGAATCCAAGAACACATCAAAACGATCATCCACCATGATCAAGTAGGCTTTATCCCAGGAATGCAGGGTTGGTTCAATATACGGAAATCCATCAATACAATCCACTACATAAACAAACTCAAAGAACAAAACCACATGGTCATTTCATTGGATGCTGAAAAAGCATTTGACAAAATTCAGCATCCCTTCATGCTTAAAGTCTTGGAGAGAACAGGAATTCAAGGCCCATACCTAAACATAGTAAAAGCAATATACAGCAAACCGGTAGCCAGCATCAAACTAAATGGAGAGAAACTTGAAGCAATCCCACTGAAATCAGGGACCAGACAAGGCTGCCCCCTTTCTCCTTATCTTTTCAATATTGTACTTGAGGTACTAGCTCGGGCAATTCGACAACATAAGGAGGTCAAAGGGATACAAATTGGAAAGGAAGAAGTCAAACTATCATTATTTGCAGACGACATGATCGTCTACCTAAGTGACCCAAAGAACTCCACTAGAGAGCTCCTACAGCTGATAAACAACTTCAGCAAAGTGGCAGGTTATAAAGTCAACTCAAGCAAATCAGTGGCCTTCCTATACTCAAAGGATAAGCAGGCTGAGAAAGAAATTAGGGAAATGACCCCCTTCACAATAGCCACAAACAGTATAAAGTATCTTGGGGTGACTCTTACCAAACATGTGAAAGATCTGTATGACAAGAACTTCAAGACTCTGAAGAAGGAAATGGAAGAAGACCTCAAAAAATGGGAAAACCTCCCATGCTCATGGATCGGCAGAATCAATATAATTAAAATGGCCATTTTGCCTAAAGCACTATACAGATTCAATGCAATACCCATCAAAATCCCAACTCAATTCTTCACAGAGCTAGAAAGAGCAATTATCAAATTCATCTGGAACAACAAAAAACCCAGGATAGCTAAAACTATTCTCAGCAACAAAAGGAAATCTGGGGGAATCAGTATCCCTGACCTCAAGCAATACTACAGAGCAATAGTGTTAAAAACTGCATGGTATTGGTACAGTGACAGACAGGAGGATCAATGGAACAGGATTGAAGATCCAGAAATGAACCCACACACCTATAGCCACTTGATCCTCGACAAAGAGGCTGAAAACATCCAATGGAAAAAAGATAGCCTTTTCAACAAATGGTGCTGGTTCAACTGGAGGTCAGCATGCAGAAGAATGCGAATTGATCCATCCTTGTCTCCTTGTACTAAGCTCAAATCCAAATGGATCAAGGACCTCCACATAAAGCCAGACACTCTGAAGCTAATAGAAAAAAAAACTGGGGAAGACCCTTGAGGACATCGGTACAGGGAGAAAGTTTCTGAACAGAACACCAATAGCGTATGTTCTAAGAGCAAGAATTGACAAATGGGACCTCATAAAATTACAAAGTTTCTGTAAGGCAAAGGACACCATCAAGAGGACAAATCGGCAACCAACAAATTGGGAAAAGATCTTCACCAATCCTACATCAGATAGAGGGCTAATATCCAATATATATAAAGAACTCAAGAAGTTAGACTCCAGAAAACCAAACAACCCTATTAAAAAATGGGGTACAGAGTTAAACAAAGAATTCTCACCTGAAGAACTTCGGATGGCGGAGAAGCATCTTAAAAAATGCTCAACTTCATTAGTCATTAGGGAAATGCAAATCAAAACAACCCTAAGATTTCATCTTACACCAGTCAGAATGGCTAAGATTAAAAATTCAGGAGACAGCAGGTGTTGGAGAGGGTGTGGAGAAAGAGGAACACTCCTCCACTGCTGGTGGGGTTGCATATTGGTACAACCACTCTGGAAATCAGTCTGGCGGTTCCTCCGAAAACTGGGCACCTTACTTCCAGAAGATCCTGCTATACCACTCCTGGGCATATACCCAGAAGACTCCCCACCATGTAATAAGGATACATGTTCTACTATGTTCATAGCAGCCCTATTTGTAATTGCCAGATGCTGGAAAGAACCCAGGTATCCCTCAACAGAAGAGTGGATGCAAAAAATGTGGGATATCTACACAATGGAGTACTATTCAGCCATTAGAAACAATGAATTCATGAAATTCTTAGGCAAATGGATGGAGCTAGAGAATATCATACTAAGTGAGGTAACCCAGACTCAAAAGGTGAATCATGGTATGCACTCACTAATAAGTGGATATTAACCTAGAAAACTGGAATACCCAAAACATAATCCACACATCAAATGAGGTACAAGAAGAAAGGAGGAGTGGCCCCTGGTTCTGGAAAGACTCAGTGAAACAGTATTCAGCAAAACCAGAACGGGGAAGTGGGAAGGGGTGGGTGGGAGGACAGGGGAAGAGAAGGGGGCTTGCGGGACTTTCGGGGAGTGGGGGGGCTAGAAAAGGGGAAATCATTTGAAATGTAAATAAATTATATCGAATAAAAAAAAAAAAAAAAAAACTTAGGAGACAGCAGGTGTTGGTGAGGATTTGGAGAAAGAGGAATGCTCCTCTACTGCTGGTGGGGTTGTAAGATAGTGCAACCACTCTGGAAATCAGTCTGGCAGTTCCTTAGAAAATTGGGCACATCACTTCCGGAGGACCCTGCTATATCACTCCTGGGCAGAATCCTAGAGGATTCCCTGGCATGCAATAAGGACACATGCTCCACTATGTTCATAGGAGCCTTATTTATAATAGCCAGCAGCTGGAAAGATCCCAGGTGTCACTCAAAGGAGGAATGGATACAGAAAATGTGGTATATTTGCACAATGGAATACTACTCAGGAGCAATTATTTTTAATTTTTCTTTTTCAAAGTATAATAGCTTCTTAACATGTATTTAATAGTACAACATCAATAATTTGTTGATTACACAGAAAATCTAGTCTGAAGAGGTCATTGGAACAAGAAGTAAAAGCAAAGAGAGGAAAGAGAGATTAAAGGAAAGGGGAAAAGGAGACAAATAGGACTGAAGGAAGGAAAGAAGTTAGGAAGAAGTGAGGAGAGACTCTGGCATTAGCAAAGCAGTATCTGTACATTGAGTTCTTTTTGTTATTATATGCATTGAGGTGACAAAACTTTAGTCTGAAGAAACTCCATGCTGAGCTCATTTTCTTGTTTTTTATTCAAATAATGGCTCAATCTTGCTGAATGGTGCTGCCCACAACTATGGTGGCTCCTCCATTTCAAATACCCCACCCCTTGTAAACTGCTCCAGCTATGCCCATGGTCTTATCACCTTAGCTTTTCTAGAGCTAGTCCTGTTGGCACTAACTTATAGATCATCAATAGCTCACTCTGCATTAACCTGACACAAAAACACATCATTTTAAGTGTAATCTTGTCTTACTTGTCAGAATATGATTATGGCCACCTCAAAATACAATACATTTAATCAAATTTGAAAAGCTCATAGTTTTACACTTTGTTCAAAAGAGTATGGGCAGAATTAATTCTGAGACACAGGTAAAGTCTTAATTGTGATCCCGTATTCAATTAAAAGGAAGTCATGGTTTTAATATATAATTGCAAAGATTGACCCTTTTCATTTCCAAAAGGTGAAGTTTGAAGAATAGCAAGGAAAGTTCAGATTAATGCAAGACCAATACATTCAGGGAAACCATCAAATACTGCTGCTCCTGATTGGGCATCTGGAGCTCATAACAGAATCATCTGGGCAGCAAAGGGCCTAGGTAGCCATGCATTTGTGATGCTTGTGCAGTATATGTTGTCTCTCTCTTGGGTTGGATCCACTTTCTATCTGCATCTTTCTTTAGTAGAGAGTTCAGTGTTCTGTCTTCAAAACTTCCGGATTCTCACTTAGACCTCACCATAAAAGCTTAAGGCAATGGCCTCCTCTTGAGGCCCTAACCTTCCTTAACATTGGCTGATCTCGGTGCTCTCTGGAACTGTGGAGAAGGAATTCATGAGCCCCATAGTTTTGCATTTTGTATGCTACTGAAACCATTCTTGCATGGATAGCACTGCCAAGGTATGCTGTTAGCTCAGGTTGGAGGTTGTCCTGTTAAAGAGCAGTTGCTTAATTATGTCTCTGTTTGCCTTTGAATACTTCCCGAGCAGAAGTTGTATAAAAGTAAAAACTGATCAGATGGGTTGATTCTGTGAAACGAAGTTACAAGAGCTGGAAATATATTTTTAGTTAAATCAAGGAAACTTATTTATGAGCATTTTATTTTTAGGGCAACATTTTGCTCCTAAACATGTCTGTAAGTCAAATACTTTATGCATTTGTGGTAAACCTGACATCTTCTGTTCAATATGTTTGTGTATTAGTGTTCACTTAAGCATTTCATTTGAGCTAGATTGGGATTCATGACCCTTATTTATATAAATATTGTTCTTAAATTCAGGTTTTCTTTTAAATTATTGAAAATAAATATTTTGAGGAAAATTAAAATATAACAGCATAATTTAAACTGAAAATGGAAATAAAAATCACTAGCAAGACAAAGGAGAGAGTAGCTATGATATGCACAAATTCTAAGAATGTTTTAAAGAACCAAATTCTATGATTATGCAAAGGTAGAAATTTAAACTGGAAAAATGAGTAATCAAGAATTCATTTACTTGTGTCAGAACTAATTGTTTATAATTTATGAAAGTGGAAATGTAAGTTGAAGTAAGTAGTTCTTATTGGATGATACAAGTGAGTGAATCTCATTTTCCCTTTTATATAACTATTATTCAATTGGTTGTCTCTTTTGATTTCATTCTATTCATTAATAACAATTCCTAAAATTACACATAAAGTATTTAATTAAACAAACTAGACTTTGGAATTGCAAAAACAAATTTTCAAACTGTCAGCTGAGTCAATGTTTATATTTGAATGTTTGTAAAGAAGGCAAATCGAGGCAAATATTTTTCAGTACATACACAGATATAGAAGTTTGTGTGCTTATAATGGTAAGCCCCTGCCTTATAAGGCAATGCTTCCAACATGAGGAAGAACACACCAGTCCTCTTCAACTCAGCCATACTGGGAGGATGCTTCTTGACCATTTGTGCTTTGGCATCCTTGTCCCTCATTATAAATGGGAGTGAGCGCAGCTCTCTAATTTACATTTCAAGTGAATATCCTCATGTTCTCTTTACATCTGAAGAAAAATGTTCAAGAGCAGCCATCCTGTATCACTGTCAAACCTCATGCTGAGCAGAGTGGGCACCGAAATGAGATGAGAACAGCTCCAGCTCTGAGGCCACTTGCATGTGAATTTAGGTTTGAGCTCTGCCATTTGGTGCTTCTGATATGTGATGGCTTTTGTTACTTTTTTTTTTTTTTATATCTTGTATACAGTGAAATTCAGAAGCAAAGTACTACAACATTATGGGTGGCACAGATACAGATTTTTTTAAACTCATATTTTGTTCTTTTTTTCCTCTTTCAAACCACTTTCACGTGTCTTCAAATATAATCCCCCAAAAGTAATTATCTTTTTATTTTTAGCTTTTTCTCTCCCTGACTGAGACTGCTTAATGATGAGAATTTACTCTCTCAAGTTTGAAAGCACAACAGAAGGCATCATTTTGCTTATACTTGCTAAAAATCCTGCAAGCGGTGCTGGGAAAATTGAGAATACAAATGAATTCATTAGAAAAAATAATTTCATTCTATTAGGATCAACTTGAACATACAAGTTTAAATATTTTACTTGAATTTTGGACAATGTTTATGTTAGCTGATTTGCACTGCTATAAAAATCTCTATGCACTGATGCATTGTAATGACAGAATGCTTTTATAATTCAGAACATTTTCCTCAGAAGTATAAATCACAGTGCCAGTGATTCAGTATCAGTTAAGTGCAACTGGGAGCACTGTGTAATGCTGATTCACATAGAGAAACAGCTGAAAAATTTCTCTGGGACACTATCCTCAGTTGCTAATTTTGCTCCAAAGGTTTTTCTTCAAAAATGTTCCCCATACAATGCCTGAACATCAAAGAGTTGGTGGAGTCATAGAAGTAAGTTTATGCCACATACATATTCACTTCATTCTGTGTTTGATCTGTCATAAGATTGGGTCACACATTTTAAACACAGAACTAGTGAGAGCAAGGTGAGAGGCCAAATCTCACATGATTCATTTTTTCTATTTGGCTTAGCGTTTCTTTACATTTATAGGCTGAAGCAACCAAAGATAATTTTGTATAATTCTGAATTAAAAAAAATAAAAAGAAAAAGGTTATATTCTTTTTTATTTTTATTAGATATTTTCTTTGTTTACATTTCAAATAGTATCTCCTGTTATCCCTTTTCCTGGTTTCCCTTCGAAAACCCCCTATCCCACACCCCCAGTGCCCCACCTCAATGAGGGTGTTCCCTAACCTCCCAACCACTCCTGATTCCCTGACCTGGCATTCCCCTACACTGGGGTATCCTGCCTTCATGGGACCAAGGGCCTCTCCTCCCGTTGATGTCTGACAAGACCATCCTCTGTTACATATGTAGCTGCAGCCATTGGTCCCTCCATGTGTTCTCTTTTGTTAGTGGTTTAGTCCCTGGGAGCTCTGGGCAGTCTGGTTGGTTGATATTGTTGTTCTTCGTATGGGACCGCAAACCCCTTTAGCTCCTTCAGTCCTTTCTCTAACTCCTCCATTGGGGAACTGTACTCAGCCCTATGGTAGGATATGAGCATTCACCACTGTATTTGTCTGGTTCTGGCAGAGCATCTCAGGAGACAGCTATGTGAGACTCCTGTCAGCAAGCACTTCTTGGCATCCACAATAGTGTCTAGGTTTGGGAAATCTATATGGCATGTATCCCTGGGTGGGGCAGTCTCTGGATGGCCTTTCCTTCAGTCTCTGCTCCACACTTTGTTCCTGTATCTCCTGAAGGACTGAAGCATCCACACTTTGGTCTTCCTTCTTCTTGAGCTTCATGTGGTCTTTGAATTGTATCTTGGGTATTCCATGCTTTTGAGCTAATATCCACTTATCAGTGAGTACATACCATCTCCATTCAATGCTGTGAATGTGATCACACTATTCTTCATAAAAGGTAGTTCCTTAAAACTCATACAAAATGTGGTAACCAGCTAGTAAAGAAAATAATCACTCCATCACTTGGTAGGCAGAGGTAGAAAGATCATACAAACATCAAGGCCAAGATTGCCTACATGAGAGGCCAGCCTGAACTGAGATGACTACATGAGATCTTCTCTTTTTAAAAAAGAAAATACAAGAAAAGGGAACAGAAACAAAGCAGATAGTATGTATTTTTCCATGACCACAAAGCCTCTAAATGGTTAAATTCTGCAATAGCACTTTCCTCTAATATGGAGCTCAACTCTTCCTAAACACCTGCTTCATGTCATTTTATATAATTTTATTTTCATTTTCCTTACAGTGTAAAGTGTTCACTCTTATTGCTCGATTCTCCATAGGGGTGAAGTTATAGCTGGAACATGTTACTCTGTGGAAATCACTATGAAAATGCACACTGACAATTGCTGTTATTAATGCAATTGATCACTAAGATCTTACATCTGGAAGAAGAGGGTCATTCTGTAGTTAAATAGATCCAGATCCTCACAGGCTACCATGGGGATGATATTCAGATGAAAAGTTTAATGATATAGGAAATTTTGAATTCCAAATCTCTTTAACATTGGCTAGCACTGTTCTTCTCTCAGACGAATGAATTCCCATTAGTCTTGCCATCTGGTGCCCTAACATCCAACCACTAAGAGTTCTGGGCATTTGGGGAACGTTTCATTGGCAAGCTCATTGCCATTAAAGAATTTCCCTTCTGAATATTGGCAGCCAAAGTGTGTGATATCCTGCTGAGCAGGAGGTTGAGGATGTGAAGGGCAGTGAGTCTGAACTGTCTGCACTTCCTAGCAGTGACACCAGACATCAATCTTAAGTTGAGACAGCCCAGAACATGTGAAAATAAGAACACTGTTAGAAGAACAAATGGGGCATTATCCAACCAAATGGAAGAATGATTGCCACTAAAGCATTTTCCTAACAAGTGTCTCAAATCAGAGCAGTACAGTGAAATTAATTAGAGTCCATTTGGCTGAGAACACACACACACACACACACACATTCACATGAGCAATGTATTTTTATAATGAGTGTATTTAAAAATAGGTTAACTGCATGTAAACGTGTGCATCTCATGTTTTACATGTACATGTTATCTGGCCTAATGGAAAAATGCTAATCTGGTCACAGTTTTTCTGTTCTATGTGGTGCATACCATCAAAATGGGAATCTGTAGGGGAAAATATATCATTTGACAAGGACTGATTCAAGTTTATCACAGGGGATTAACATTTAATTACAGAACTAACATGCTTAAATTGTTTTGTGGCCCATATGAATAAATTACTAATAGATTACTATTTATTAATAGATGTATGCATTCTCATATCCACAATGTGCTATGAAGCTATGCTAACAATGAAAATATGGTTCTTTGGCAATAGATTAGTCTTTGTGAAACACAGCGTTTAACAACATAATATAGCATAACTGTTTATGGCTGATATTTATGGCTCTTGATTTAATAAACTGTTTCAAAATATTTTATTAATTATAATTATGTGTATGTGAGAGGTGGCTAGAAGAAGGTCTCAGATTCCTTGGAACTGCTGTTACTGGAAGTTATGAACTGCCCTGCATGGGTGCTAGGAACTGAACTCAAGTCCTCAGCAAGAGCAGTCTGCAATGTATGAGCTGAAACACAAAAGTGTCTATAGTGCCTGCACTAACACTTTTAAAGTAAAAGCTTTTAATACTAATTATTTTAATGTACTCTTTCTCATTCTAGATTTTAAATTCAAAATGGTACTCCTTGGAAAATGTCCATGTCCCATAATGGCCTTCTCATGCCTCCAGCACATGTGTGTCTGAAAGTACGTGTGTGTGTGTGTGTGTGTGTGTGTGTGTGTGTGTGTGTGTGTGCGTGCACAGGCACATGCATGCATGTGTGTGCAGGATAAGATGATGTCTGGTTCTCAGTAGAACAGAACACAGAACATCTTCCTGGTGGAAGAATCAGGGAAGAAGAGGAACAGATGCATGGAGGCCATGTGGAAGTCTTCAGATTTTTAAAACAGATACAGATCATAAACTAAGAGGTACATGGATATACCTGTGTATTCTAGCCATTTTTTTCATTCTGTTTGGTTATTTTAGCAAACAGATATTTTTGGTGACCATAGACTATTTTTATTGCAAGACATAATGGCATTTCATACAAGTATGGATATTATGTTGAGAAAAATCCCTTCCCTATACATGTGCTCACACTTCCTCTCACTCCCCTTAGTCCCTTCCTTGAATTTTACTTCTACTTTCAAATCATAAAGGAATGATTTTATGTATCTACCTATTTTTGTATCTATTCACTATATTGAGGAAAGCAATATTTGTCTTTTAGAGACCAGCTAAAATCTATTATGATTACCCCACTTGCAACCATTTCCTGCAATTGACATGACTTCACTCTTCTTTTCTCCAGGAAAAATACTCCACTGCATACATGTCACATTTCTTAATTCATTGTTTTGTTATTTACAGTGGTTTCACAGTTTGGTGATTGTAAATAGTGTTGGCAAAAAAAAAATAATCCTGTGTTGGTATACATGAGATACGTTGACTTGGAGGCCTTTGTGTAAATACAAAGGAGAGAAAGCTGAGTCAGTGGGCAAGTCTCTTAGCTGATAATGTATCTTGTAGTATTTTTTTTTCTTCTAACAATTTTAGAATTTGAGAACATGTAAGGTCAGAGAAGTGGATACCCTGCTACTAAAGGGAGTTCTCCATTCTATTCCTAGCTCAGGGGAAATATGCAGTCCAGGTAGACTGTGACATTAATCAGCACGTTTCCCCACAAACACTATTCAATTTCATTGTTGTATATTTCTGTTTTGTGCCATAGAATCCTGTCATATTATTACCCTTTAATAAAGTAACTTGCAATCAGCTATGGTCGTAACCAGGGATTTCTTGCTCTTTGGCTTGCTTTAGCTATCCATACTCTTTTGCATTTCCAAATGGATTTTAAGAACTTTTTTCCACTTCTGTGAATAATGCCATTGGAACTTTGAAGGGGATTATAGAGCGTTTTAGCAGTATACCCATTTTCTGAATGTAAGTCAGAGCAATACAATGAATGAGTTTTTTGCAAATATCTCTTTCATTTCTTTCTACAGTGTTGTAAATATTTTTTTTTTTATAAATTCTCTCACTTCATTGGGTTGATTATAGGGAACATTGATTTTTTAAAATGCAATTATGCAAAAAATTCTTTCTCTGAATTACTTCTAATTGTCTATGGCTTCTGTTTTATATGCTAATTCTCTGCATTCAAATTGAATTCAAAGCTTTTATTAAAGTGTTGGATATGTGATGGTTGGTTAGAACAGGGTGAAAGTTGTAAATGCACACAACTGAAGCAAAAGAGAATGACCATGTGATACTGACGAGGACAAACGAAAAACTGTGCAAAGCAGAATCAGTCCCGAGGGATTTGAAAAGTTCAAATAAGATCATATCTAAAATACAGGCTTTAGTTTTGACTGGAGGAAACTGAGAATACCTTTGAAGTGATTCAAATGACATCAGCAATGAACTTCATAGAGAGTGGGAGGTAAGAGAGTAATGAATCTGCCCTTCTCAGGTGTTTAGGATAAAAATAATTAGTAAAAAGCAGGCAGGGAGGTCAGGGTAATTCTGCATTATAGGAAAGAATGTTTGTATAAATCTAAACTGAAGGATAAGGGATTAGCATAAAGAACAAGAAAGAACAAAGAAAGAATTGATTTTTACCATTGAAAGTACATAATAATAATAAATCAAATAAATAGTGTGACTTAGTTACTATTGGCCCAGATGGTTTTATGACCAAGAACATATATTGTCTACTAGAGAAGGACAACAGTAAGTGTATTGGATAAATTAAGGTTCTTCGCATTCAAACACATATAAAAGAGTGGTGGAGTATTCAAACTTTAGGAGTATTTGTGAATTTTGAGGGTCTTTTTCCTGAGAATATAAGTTTACACAACTCATTTTCATGGGGGAACATTGAAGGAGTTTACTTAAGATAATCATAGAGATAAAAAATGTGTTGACAGATAATACAAAGACAGCAGGCAGACCTTGGCCAGAACTATGATGTTCAAAGGACAGAGAATGGAGTATATATGAAGGAAGAGAAGATACATATCCTTATGTAACATTTATGTACTACAAAATATGGCTCTTATTATGTTATTTAAATTTTACACTAAAAATTATAAACACATTTTTATCTTGCTAGAATAGCTCTTGGGTTTGGCCTGTAAGAAGAGGCTGTACCTTTTCCGCAAGGTTTTGAGTATGAGGTCTCTTAGTGAATGCAGATTTCTCTTAGTGAATGCTTCTCATTACAGAGACTGTGAGCATTCTATCTAGGAAAATGAGTGGGGGAACAAAAAATGCCAATGGTACAATGGATGGGCAGGCACAGGTTATGGGATTTTGACGAGATGTGAGGAGAAAGCAGGATCAACAGGTATTATAATCACATCACAAAATGAGAAACAAGAAGACTCTTGAAGATCAAACGATGAACTCACAACAACTAAATCTGAATGTCAAGTAATAATAGATCATGGCAGATAGTTAGGTTATTCAGGAGGTAATGCATTATTGACCAAAGATACACAGCCAATATCTAAGCACTCTTTCTCCAGTTATATCAAGACCTAACACTCATTGATACTCTTTCCTGTATTCCCACTCCATGCATTTATATTTAAGGATTACCACAGAGGAAGCTGAGTACTTGGCTTAGGTATTCTGGTTTTACTCAATCTGATTCTTTTACTGGACACAGCCTTACTCTTTGCAAGTTCAGTAATATGGACATTTTCGAATGTAAAAACTAGGCTATTTGTTATAAAGTACTAAAAATAAATTTTATAACACAAAAACAAATTTCCTTATCAGAGTCAAAGAGAGTCTGCTACACGTTTTCTGTTTCCTCATCCTCTCAGGATGCACATTGTGTGGAGAATTCATTTTTACCTAGACATTCTGGTACTGTTCTATTTGGCTGTCTTTTCCTGACTGGCTTTCATTGTGTTGATCTCCTGGTCACCTCCTCCTATTAAACCTTCTTTAAACTTTGCAGTTACATGATTTTCACTTCTTGTAGTTGAAGATACAAATTATAAGAATCGACATTCCAATATGAATGCAACAGAGTTCATTGTATCTCACCACAGGAGACCATATTGCACAGGCGAATGTGGAAGCAGTTGCCAATCTCAGCTAACGCTGATCACATGATCACAATTCTTTTTCCACAATTTCTGTTCCCTAGTTGAGCTTGTTCAAGTTATTATGCATGCCATTAGCATGGATGAAATGCCTGCTTTCTTTGAAAAACACATGAATCCCTTTGAATCTGCCTACTTATTGTAATTAAGTAAAACCCTGAACTGGGCTGAAGCTTACCCTAGGACAGTTAAGCAATTACTTTGATGTAGGCCTAAAAGCATGAACATTGCTTCCTGAATGAATAAGAGGCCTTGAATTGATACAAAACTATCTATTTCACTATTATTTGAAATGCAATATTGGTAGCATTTATTTCAAATTTTGACAACAATTGCAGAAAATTGTTTTCTACATGGAGAGCTGGTTTACCAAATTTTTGAGAAGTAAACTGATCTCCTTAATCAATATTGTCTCTTTTCTAGCCGGTTACATTTCTTGACATTCCAGTGGTCATTTCATTCAGTAGTGCTTCAGTTTCAGAAACACATCATCTGTTGAGCAGACAAAACTCTATTTATTCTACATTTTCAGAAATTCATATCCGTATTCCCTCTCTGGAGCATATGGCCAAGACCTACAGCTGTGTATGGAATGGACAGAAATCTGCTCTCAGTTGTATGAAACCACACAATAACTGTGAGCAGAGAAGGAGGCACAGCAAGCTAGGAGAAAAATAGAGTCAATTGGTTGGAGTGTATAGTTTATACCCCCTTTTTATAATTAATTTTTATCATAATCTAAAAATAAAATGAATAATCGGATGAAAATTTACAATATTTGATTACTAGGTGGCTAGATTAATCTGGTTGAAAAGGCTAACAATGGTCTACAGGCTTATAATCAGCTGGAAAGAATAGTCTGGCTTAAATAACAGTGAAAATACAAGGGTCTTTAAGCAGTATGTAATTTGTTCTACCAAATCTAAAGATAAAGCCATCTGAATAACCCTGGATATCTCTAATGCTTCAGTATGGAAATGCAGAGCTCTGCCGTTTTATAACTCTGCCATATGTTTAACCTAATAAATATACAGGATGCACAATATGCACACTGTGTGAATATGTACTTGTAAAATATACTCTAGCATTGAGTTATTAGGCTTTTGGAGAAAAAGTATATTCCATTTTCCTCATCTTTCCACAAATGTATCTTTATTGATCCCCTTTTTATGTTTATGAAACTTGAATGAAATATATTGCACAATTGTGGTTACAGAATCAAGTATAGCTCAGAGGCAGAGCAATCTTCTCAGGAAAACTACTATAGCATCTCATAGGAACTCCTGCAAACCCTAAGAGGGCTCCCCCTAACTAACCAAAGACTAAGGTCTCAGCTGCTCAGGTATCAATGCCCTAGGCATGAAGCTTCATGTGGACCGTTGATATTAAAATCACATTTAAGCTTCAGCAGGGTTTTACTTCTAAGCATGACCTCAAAGGCTTGTTTTGTTTTATCATTTTATTTTATTCAATAGCACCTCTTCCCAGGGCCGGTGTGCTTTTCTTGTTATTCCTAAGATCTCCAGTGAGTGAGTTATCAGGATGTTTTCCCTCAGCACCTTGCTTATAGTCAGCCTCTGTGACACAGACTGTGATACAGTGCAATCGCTCTTTGCTTATCATCAAGTGTATCCCACAGTTTTGAAGCAATTTCTGCTTAGGAATCGTTACTGTATACTCTTTCTCTTCCACCCTACTTTTATACTCTGAGATAATTTAGAAAAGAAATCTCACATGAATACTAAAATGGGGATTCTTTAGGAAACAAAAACAAACTCATCTTCATTTGGAAAAACTAGAAGACTTGGGCCTTGAATCAGGGTGATAACAGAAGCACTAGAGAGTTAGACCAGGATCACTGTGGTAGGCAGACTGAGATTCTGGAAGGGAACAAGAGCAGGCAGGCTGTAGGTGCTCCTTTAGTAGGAGGACCTCGCTTGCTTTCTTTCCATGATGTCTGCAGCCCAGCCCCTCACCAAGTGACAGTGCTCATAGAAGGAAATAGTACATGATTCAAGTTAGCAAGGCACAAGGAAATAAAAGCCAGAACAATACTCTGGATTTCCTATCACCACCTTTCTAACAATCACTTTAGAAAGCTAGTGAAAAGGAAATGTGCTGTGTGGAGCTTAGCCAGCTGGCAGTGCTTTGTAGACACAAGCCACAGTTTACCACACATCGTCTAAAGTGCCTTCTTCAAGTCCATAGGCAGGAAATGCTGACTAATGAGTTATAAATTTTTTTAACAAAACCATTATATTTTGGTTATCGGGTTATACTGATGTTGTATAAGCAAAATCTATTGATTATGATGTTACAATTAGATCAATAAACAATAAAACCCCTGTGATGGTACAATAAAGATTTTTTTCGTCCCTGTGCTTTCTTATGTTCAGTGGTTGAACTAGGCTGACTTTCAGGTATTTAATAACCCTCCATGCACTGTCTCTGAACTTAAGAGTTTGTGAGTCACCACTGAATACGAGTACTTTACATTCTCTTCAGTCTGGGAAGAACAGACACAATAGATTCTTATACTATCCCCTCTTGTGTGGCAATAGAAACTATCCTGTATATTCAAGTATGTTCAATAATGGGATTAAGGAAGACCATCTTTGCAATCATGAACAAAAATTGTTAGTTGATTAAAATAGGCACATTAATCTCTTGTTAGCTTAGGTTACTGAATCAAAATATATCTCTATTTTCTCATTTACAGATATGTTTCTCGGACATAGAGGAGTTAAAATGTGTAATCTACTTCAATATTTTGTACATGCTAAGGGAAGACATTCTGTATATGCATCCTTCCTTCATCCTACCACTTATCAATCTTATTTGGAATCAAGACAAAAAGAAGCATCAATGCCACAGTATTCAAACCATTGTAGTAAATAGCCAGTGACCCAAATTCATATGCATAGGGATTCACAAAATCTCATTCCTCAGACATTTTGGAGATGGGAAATGAAGGAAAATAGGCAGGACTGGGTCACTTAGTGCCTCAGCACAGGACAGAAAAAAAAATGTCTTCTCTATTGAGGTCCTGGCTACATCAATGTTTCAAAAGTATTCATAAAGTCATCAATAAAGAATGATAAAAATAACTTGTACATTTTTTTAGAATTCAAATATTTACTGATAATAAGTTATAAGAAAATATATTTTAAACATTTTTATATAGGTGTGATTTTTCCCTTTTTAAAAAGGACAACAAAATAGATGCTAGTGTGATGAAACTGATTGTTGATTTTTGCATAAAGATATTGCTTGAATATTTGATATGGCATAATATAGAGTATCTTCTAAGTTCTGCAAAAATTTTTGTTATGCTATAAAGCATTCTTTTCTATGCCATCCATGCATATATACTTTTTTCAATATTGTCATAGAGGTCCTGAGATTTTTTTTCTGCTTTTTTACTTTATGCTATGAAATTTTCATTCACTGTATGAATTTTATGAATTAGGGCTAACTTGATTTGTATGAAATCAAAACTAAACATAGTTTCAGTTTTTAGCTTTCTCAAGGATGTTCATTATAAAATTTCATTTTTTGTTTTGTTTTGGCTTTAGTCTTTGTTTTTTGTTTGTTTGTTTATTGAGACCTAATTTTGTGAAGGCCCAAGCAGGCTTGTTATGAACTGCGACTTGCTTTGGATGATTGCTTCCTTTCCCAAGTGCCTGGATTAGAGGTGTGCCTCATGACTCTGGCTTAAAATCATGAAATGTAAAAACCACAATTTTCTCTTTTAAAACACAAAAGAATACTGTAATTATTAATAACATTAATATAATTTACATATTTGGCATTTTATTCAACTATAATAAATGCTACATTATTTTTCATTCTGTGAAAGTGTTTAAAATATATTTGTCTATAACTTATTATCAGTAAATATTTTATTTCTGAAAAATATGTTACTTGCATCATTTTCTGTTCCTTACTTTATAATATATTTTTAAAGACTGATGTAGCCACAGCTACTGTAGAGAAGATACTCTTTTTACTATGCTGAAAAAGATACCTTGTTTTGACATCTGTCCTATACCTACAAATGCATATATATGTATTCATAACAACCCAAACAAAAAAACACACATGAATACTATACAGAAAGAACACATGTTTAGAAAACTTTCAGAATCAAAGTATATGGTGAATTCATCAACTAAATCTCTACTGATGGAAACATTTCTTCTTTTTTTAAAAAAAAATCCTTTTTCTATTATGCTTGTCTTCGTTTTATTTTTGCTGGGATAAAAATGCTAAACAAAGTAACTTAAAGGAGAAAATGTTAATTTTGGTTATAATTCCTACTTATTAATAGGAATTAATAATTCCTTTCAGGGAAGTCATTATGGGAGAAGCTTGAGAAAGCAATTCACATTACAGCCACATCAGGTACACAGAGCCACAGATCACAAATGTATATTAGTGCTCAGTTAGAGTCATAGACTCATACACGCCCAGTTGTGCTCAGTTTGAACACAGAGCTATAGATTGATACATGCATAGTAATATATAGTTCACACTCCTCTGTGAGTTCTTTAGCCCACGACTCTGGGCCAGGAATGTGCTATATACCATTCTTGAATGGGACCTTCTCAATCATTGCCATAAGCATCACTTGTACTACAAACTGTTTCTGAAATATGGTTGAAATACTATGGTGGTTTAAATAAGAATGACCCCCATAGTTTTATATGCTTGAAATATTGGTCACTGGTTGATAAAATTGTCTTCAGAAGGATTAGGAGGTTTACTATTTTAGAGAAGCTATGTCATCAGGGGTGGACTCATGACCAGCCCCAGTCTCTTCCCCCCGTCCCCAAGCCTACAAACTGCAGATAAAAAGCAAGTTCTCTTCTAACTGAAACAGTTTTTCATAACTGACTGCCTTCTACCCCCCTGCTACTCACCATGATGGCCATAGAATCACCCTTGAAACTGTAAGGAGGCCCCCAATGAAATGCTTTCCTTTAAAAGAAAGCCTTGGCCTTGACCAATGTGTCTCTTCACAGCAATAGAACAGGAAACAGGACACATAACTTCAAGGATGCTTTTCAATAACTTTCCATGACATACAAGACACTCTCACCCCCAACCCCACCACAAACACACACACACACACACACACACACACACACACACACACACACACACATCCACTTGTCCACATACCTTGACGTGAAACCAGCTAGGCTGAAAGCAGAATGCAGATCATTTGGAAAGAGAAATGGCATTAGGAGAAGTCCTAAAAGAAGTACACAGCAAATAACGCAGCCAAACATAATCAAAACACATTATATATGTGCATTAATATGCCACATGAGTCTATCACTTTGTTTCATGAATATATGCAAATAAAACATTTGAAGAGAAAAAATAACAGAAACTTTATTTGTTTCACACACTGAAAATAACTAATACACATTTCAAAAGGAAAATAAATGTAAACAAACCAGAACAGTAAACAATTTTATCTAGGAGTACTACTCATCAATGAAAGACCAAATAACTATAAACACAGAAAGACAACAGTTTATTATTTCTTTATGTTGAATAATAAAAAAAGGCCAAACTTCATATTTTGAGTACTTTAAGGTTCTATTTATTTGACATTCTCAAAGTAGAAAAGCTAAGAGGAGAGAAAGCAAATTAATTGTAAGACAACATGGACTGTGAGTGACAGTGAGTCACAGGCTACCTTATTCATATGTTGTACAAAAAATTAGAAGCTTGAAAGAACAACTGATTGTGATATGGTTTCAGGGTCCCAGAAATCAGTCTGTCACTTCTATGAACCCACAGCCCAAGCCCCAAGTTTATCTGTTAAGGCGTTCAGCTGCGGGCAGGCTGTCTCGGCTCTACAGTCTCAACTGCACAGGTTCTATCCACGTTTATTTGCATGGCTTTTGGCTGGATTCCCAGAGTTTATACTAACAAGCTTAGCCACTAAACACTAGTTAGTTAAGAACGTCTCTCTCCCTGTTCTTCTTCAGAAGCAGGTCAGCAAAGGCTATTTCCCATCATGGCATCTAGAAATTGGAGATCATGAGAGAATACTAGAAACACAGCTATTCTTTAAAATTACCAAAGTGATATTGCACCCATCATCTTCAACAGAATCCTGTTTCCTGGAAAAGAGTCCCTTAACCTCACTGACCTAAAAGGAAGAAGGATCATGGAAGGCAAGATCATGAGTTGACTGGAATCACCAGAGCCAGGTCCTCATTTGGCAGGAAAGAATCATGTCATGCAAGCTCAAAGGCTTCTCTCTCAGGATCCCAAAGCTCCATTTCATTACATTATTAAAGTCCTTAATTTCATGATATATTTCATGAACTATTTTAGATTGTGTCTATCTCAACCACAGGAGTACATGAAAAACTATAGAATACTAAGATTTCTCTATAGCAGTAGTAATTACATAACTGCTTTTGATTGCCATGTGTTAAACATTAGAAATGGAGGTTTTACTGAAAGATTATATATATATATATATATATATATATATATATATATATATATATATATATATATATATAATAAAGGTTTCTGTGTTTCTGTGTGTCTTTGTGCATGTATATGTGCGCATGTGTGTGTATGTGTGTATGTGTATGTTGCACCATGTCCAGAGAAGGTCATTGGATTCCCAGGAAGCATTACAAGGAGTTATGAACAATCCAGTGTAATGAGAAAGAAACATGGGTCTTTGTAAGAGTAGCAAGTGCTCTTAACCACTGAGCCATCCAGGCCCTGAAGCTTGCACATTTATGAAAACTGCTTAAAGTTAACAACTCAATAATATAGCATATATATTACATTAGAATTTGGCTACATGAGTGGAATTTTTGGCTACATATTAAACAAATATATTCATATAAATGTATATTTTGGCACTGTAAATAAGCATAATTATTTCTAATTATGCCATTGCAAAGCACTAATAAAATGTTATGTGAACATAAAGTCTATAAATTGCTTATAGGAAAAGAAAAAATATTACTGTTGAACAGAATATATAATTTTATTAAATCTTTCTATAAAACAAAATTTCTAAATAATATTAATTCCCCCCCCCTTAATATTTACTTTCAATTACTAGGGCAAATAATTTAACAATTCAAGTACTGAGGTAAGTTTACAAAAAAATTAATTATTCCATTTGCATAAGAACAATTGGAGCCATTTTCTTCAAAACACCTTTTTGTAACCATTCTTGAAAATTTATAATTTACTTCCAATAAGCTGAATATAGACTTGTGAAAAAAAAAACCAACCTCTTCCTGACTCTTGTCCATTGCTGGAAAGGGACGTAGGTGAGCCCGTGGGATCCTATTACTTCTTGCTGTTTGTGCAGCTGTGCTTCATTGATCTCAGACTCCTGTTACACAGTTTGTGATAGGAAGTAAATGCTTTCAAAACAACTACAGACACAGGTCTTTAACCTCTGCCTTCATGAATTCTTTGTTCCACAATTACTTCTGTGGAGGTTATAAGGAAGCAGCTCTAGACTACCTTCCCCATCTCTGAACCCATATTTTGTGTAAGTTAGGATCAATATTAGAAGTTCAAATTTTGGTAAGTCAAAAGAGACATGTTTATTCATATGTATATTTAAAGACAGGGTTTACAAGCACTGGGTCCTAAAATGTTCAGTAGTGAATTTTCTAATGAGGAAATGGTGTTTAGATTATATCAATGGGTCAGTTGGTAAGCAGTTTACAAAACTTAGAAAATTCATCAAATTTATTACCTCTTAAACAAAGCCCACCCAACATCTGAAGATACAGAGAAACTCTCCAGACAAATCTCTTACGTGTAATAAATAAGTCAGAAATTTGGTCCCTAAACAGTTTCAGATACTTTGTCTGTGTAGTTTTAAAAGAGCGCTTATGACAAATTAGCACTCACTTGTGCAAGAATAATTCTTGAATTTCTTGGTTACAGTGTATTTATTAGGGTTGATTATATGAATAAACCAATAACCAATCATGATCTAAGTATTTAGACCTAGAGCTTATTTTTAGACCTTAGTTTTTTTCATGCACTTCTTTGTAGTGACCTCACATCATTTAAGTACTCTCTGCAGGTAAGAGATATGTTCATAGCAAACACAGCATATAGAAACTAGAGTAGCACTAATTTAAGATGATAGGACTGAGTCTGCACTTACAGTGCTGAGATAGTCAATGAAGGTATAGATGAACTTATCTAGCCTGGTCCCTGCACACTTGATTTTTGTATTTATAGTATAACTCTATCACCATTAAGGATCACTCTTCAGTTATTATGACATTTGAGCTTTGTTAATGAATGAGCTTTGTTCAGACAATGGTTAATGAAAACACTTTTCCTGCTTGAACTGTAACCAGTCCTTGTTAGGTAATCTTGGTACCTCTTGATGTAATAAGCAATCTCAATTTGCATTTTTATTTTGAGGACACATGAAAGGCATGTGAAATGGTGTAAATCTTGGAAAGCTGTGAGAAGTACCATGTGTAATGACTAGTGTGTGAATAAAAGTTTATTTTTAAAAATCCACATCAAATATTGTCATGGTTTGCTTATTTCAACAGCTTTTAATATCAGGAAATAATATGGTGTGATATTTTCTTATACACCAATTTCTCCCACTGGAGAATTCTTCTTTAATTAGAAATGTGTTATCGCATACTGAAAACTCATCACTGTCCTTTGACTATGTTGTTATAACACCACAAGTTAGCTTTTATGATCTGTCATATAGCAAATGTTGGCAAAGCATACATTTTGGAAGTCATTTCATTTCATTAATGGTATATACTTGTGTCACATACAGTGTGACTACTTGTTATGTTTCAATTTCTGTGTATTCGTATTTTGTATATGGTCCAGTTCCAAAAGTGCTTCAAGGAGCCTTCTTTTAATGATCCTTCTGTTAGCTAGCCTTTTCAGAGATGTCTCAGGCATCTCATCTGCTCTGAGCAGAGCAAAGCACATGACTGAATGGAAGCTACTCTGTTCTTGTTCTCATCACTTGTTGTAAATCATGTGTTTTGCAGAGATTAATATTATCTGGGCAGCACACCAAGCACACCACAGTTCTGAAGACTATAACTTATGCACGGCACTGAGACAGTCTGTCTTGCAGCAGTATAGTTCCTGGGTAAGTTGTGGGAAATTGAATAAATGTGAAAGTATCATTTGGTTTTTAAATCTCAAGTCTTTCTGTTTTCTCCTGGTATACTACTAGATGTGTGCTAAGTGACTCCTTCCCATTTATAAAACCAAACAAATAAGAGACAGTCTTTCCAGAAATAGATTTTTGTTTGGTATGGATCACTCAAGAAAACACTCTAGATAGCAATATGAGAAAGTACCTATCCATTATTGTTTATTTGTTATCGTTTTTAACATAATCTTGACCAGAAGGCAGACATATATACAATAGGTTTAAGTTCAACTATATTCAGACAGAAATATTTTATACATATAACATTTTAATTAGAAAAACTTCCATTTTTCAAAAATCTTGGAAAAAATTCATAAGTTATAACCCAAGATTCCCCATTTAGGAGACTTGCACCTTTTGAGGTCTGGCCTGGTGGAAAGTCGTTATATCAGTTGGAGATGTGTCCATGGAGGGATTTTGGACCTCAGTTATTTTCTCTGGCTCAGTGTTTAAAGAGGTGAAAGCTAAATACCGCAGACATGCATGCTATTGAAATCTACTGTGAAGTGCCATAGACATAGGATACCTTCATCATTTCTGTACATTACTCTCTGCATTTGCAATATCTAAAATTGTGAACTACATGAGCTTATTTTTAGACCTTAGTTTTGTTCATGCATTTCTTTGTAGTGACATCACATCATTTAAGTACTCTCTGCAGGTAAGAGATGTGTTCATAGCAAACACAGCATATAGAAACTAGAGTAGCGCTAATTTAAGAAGATAGGATTGAGTCTGCACTTACAGTGCTGAGATAGTAAATGAATGTATAGATGAACACATCTAGCCTGGTCCCTGGACACTTGATTTTTGTATTTATAGTATAACTCTATCACCATTAAGGATCACTCTTCAGTTATTATGACATTTGAGCTTTGTTAATAAGCTCATAGTTTGTTATGTCCCACTGAAACTGAACATCAGTGAGGTAAGATCACACTTGGTAAGTGTGGTAAAATTCAAACCCTTAACCGGGTGCCTTTCAACATATCTAAGAGACAATAGGCTTGTTTGGGTACTAACCCAAAGGACAGAATAGGCAAAGCAGACCTGTAAGCCTGTGATGATATACTTGATGGAACCAACCTGAAAGAAACTTTCTCTAACACTAGGTTAAAACATGTCTCTCTTCTACTAAATGCTACAAACTTAGCAGCTTAAAACAACAACAACAAAGACTATACTCTCAGAGTTTGGGAGGCTTCCAGAGCTGTGTTACCCCCAAGGTTCCAGGGAATATCTGCTCTAATATGCTGTCCTAAGCTCTTATTTGTGAGTTTGTTAGGGGAAAAAAAATAAACAACTTTCAAGCTTTGGCAACACATTATTTCTGCTTCCTTCTTAAAATTTACATTTGTAAACTAAGGGAACTGGTCATTCTGCATGAGGAACCCATGCTGGCCTTCCATTGAATAAACAAGGAGTGTACGCATGCCTGAAATTGGCCAAGGACATAGACAATTAATGAATGAAGTGCCTAAGATAGTGTCAGAAGAAAAAATTTTCAAATGTATCATATGCCTCCGAGTTTAAAGAAATCTACTTTATATATAATCTAATTTTTAAAAATTATAAAATGAGTTTCAGATAAACCCCACTTTAATATATTTCATAAAATATCTTAGATTAAATTACTAATCCAGATATTTGACCCTAGTTTTCTCTATTTTCAGTTTTTATTCCCTTCATGTCATCTCTGCCATTAAATCAGCTCATTCAGTGGCGACTGGGGTGCAAAGACCCAGCTGCCCCAGTGTGAGTTGTGGAGGACAAACTTTAGAATTTTTGCTCTGCTCTTTTTTTTTTCAGCTTGTGATAAAGATAATTTATTTTTTATTGATATATTTATTTACAATTCAAATGATTTCCCTTTTTCTGGACCCCCACTCCCCGAAAGTCCCATCAGTCCCCTTCCCTCCCCCTGTTTTCCCACCCAACCCTTCCCACTTCCCTGTACTGATTTTGCTGTATACTGCTTCACTCAGTCTTTCCAGAACAAGGGGCCACTCCTCCCGTTTTTCATGTACCTCATTTGATGTGTGGATTATGTTTTGGGTATTCCAGTTTTCTAGGCTAATATCCACTTATTAGTGAGTACATACCATGATTCATCTTTTGAGTGTGTGTTACCTCACTTAGTATGATGTTCTCCAGCTCCATCCATTTGCCTAAGAATTTCATGAATTCATTGTTTCTAATGGCTGAATAGTACTCCATTGTGTAGATATACCACATTTTTTGCATCCACTCTTCTGTTGAGGGATACCTGGGTTCTTTCCAGCTTCTGGCAATTATAAATAGGGCTGCTATGAACATAGTGGAGCATGTATCCTTATTACATGCTGCGGAATCTTTTGGGTATATGCCTAGGAGTGGTATAGCAGGATCTTCTGGAAGTGAGGTGCCCAGTTTTCGGAGGAACCGCCAGACTGATTTCCAGAGTGGTTGTACCAATTTGCAACCCCACCAGCAGTGGAGGAGTGTTCCTCTTTCTCCACATCCTCTCTAACACCTGCTGTCTCCTGAATTTTTAATCTTAGCCATTCTGATTGGTGTAAGGTGAAATCTCAGGGTTGTTTTGATTTGCATTTCCCTAATGACTAATGAAGTTGAGCATTTTTTTAAGATGTTTCTCCGCCATCCGAAGTTCTTCAGGTGAGAATTCCCTGTTTAACTCTGTACCCCATTTTTTAATAGGGTTGTTTGGTTTTCTGGAGTCTAACTTCTTGAGTTCTTTATATATATTGGATATTAGCCCTCTATCTGATGTAGGATTGGTGAAGATCTTTTCCCAATTTGTTGGTTGCCGATTTGTCCTTTTGATGGTGTCCTTTGCTTTACAGAAACTTTGTAATTTTATGAGGTCCCATTTGTCAATTCTTGATCTTAGAGCATATGCTATTGGTGTTCTGTTCAGAAACTTTTTCCCTGTACCGATGTCCTCAAGGGTCTTCCCCAGTTTCTTTTCTATTAGCTTTAGAGTGTCTGGCTTTATGTGAAGGTCCTTGATCCATTTGGATTTGAGCTTAGTACAAGGAGACAAGAATGGATCAATTCCCATTCTTCTGCATGCTGATCTCCAGTTGAAACAGCACCATTTGTTGAAAAGGCTATCTTTTTTCCATTGGATGTTTTCAGCCCCTTTGTCGAGGATCAAGTGGCCATAGGTGTGTGGGTTCATTTCTGGATCTTCAATCTTGTTCCATTGATCTGCTTGCCTGTCACTGTACCAATAGCATGCAGTTTTTAACACTATTGCTCTGTAGTATTGCTTGAGGTTAGGGATACTGATTCCCCCAGAATTTCTTTTGTTTCTTGGCAAAGATGCATAGAACAGAAAGATGTGTTTCTTTTTTTTTTTTTTTTTTTTTTTTTGGTTTTTATCAAGACAGGGTTTCTCTTTGTAGCCCTGGCTGTCCTGGAACTCACTCTGTAGACCAGGCTGGCCTCGAACTCGGAAATCTGCCTGCCTCTGCCTCCCAGAGTGCTGGGATTACAGGCATGTGCCACCACCGCCAGGTGAAAGATGTATTTCTAATGACATGTGCCTTTAGAAAAAATCTCAAGGACAAACATTTCAAGCAAGAGGAATAGCTGTGTGGTCAAACATGAAAGGAAAGGGTAGAGATAGTCTTCCAGTTAGTGTCAAAGTTGGACAGACACAAAGTTCTTCTCTCAGAATATGGAGGCACCAAAGTAGTTCTAAGCAGTGAGGATTTTTTTCTCATTTAGAGATGGTGACAATTTTGGGAAGTATGAGGATAGAAGTCTTTGTTGAAATTGTGTCCCACGAAGCTGCCCAATCTGATGACGTTCTGAACTATTTCATCATCTAAATAATTCCATGCTTCCCTTTTATAATAAACTGTTGACACCTCAGTTAATGACATCCATTGTCTCTGAAGTTTACTTCCACTGTGCTGTTTTTAAATAAAATATTTATTTTATTTTAGTATTTATTTTAACATTTCTAAATAAAATAATGTAAATCAAAATATCCATATGTATAAAGTTAAAAAATGAGTGCAAATTCAAGCAAAATGAATTTCATACTTATCTGTTCTCAACAGTCAAAAACCTTTTATTATTCTGCTGTAGACAGAAAATAGTATGATGAATTAGGAAATGAATCACAGAAATGTCTTGCAAATTGATATTTGTTTGGAGAGGGTTGACTTAGGAAGAGACACTTGGAGAAGGAAACGTAGGGCACAAGGCAGCCTGCCTTTGTGACCAGCATTTCTGTGTCCCTTCTTCAATATATTCAATATTCTAAAACATATTCCACATATTAATGTGAAAGCCTGATTTCAAATCCCTTTCTTTTCCTTGAATCATCTGTGAGATTCCTCATCAGCAGTTATAGAAGGCCTATAATTTGAAAGTTACCAAGGCAGCTCAATATTTTAGAACAAATAATAAATGGGTCATGTCTTTGAAATGAAAATTGGTGTGTGAAATGAAGAGCAAAATTAAACTCGGAGAGTATTTCTTTCATATTATCATGAAAATTGAAGTGGCAGACCTGTCATGTAAAGCAATTAAAGATAACAATTTCATTTTCTAGAATTTATAAGCCTGCTATTTGTATTTTAAAGTCAATTTTAAGCTTCACATTTCCAACATAAAAGAGCTGTAATTTATAGAATACTATTAAACTGAGTATCATTTTATTTACAATATACTGCTATAAATGTTTTATATACATCTATAACCTTGCATTATACATGTTAATGTATTTCTAGTATACATACTAAATGTTTTTAGACTAATAGCATGGATTTTTTATAATCTATAATTATATGAGAATGATCACTTTCTTCTGTTGTTGTTTTGAGAAACATGTATAGATCAGGCCAGCTTTGAACTCATAGAGATCAGCCTGCCTCTGTCTCCTGAATTATAGGTCTAAATGCCTGAACTGCCAGGTTTGGCCATCTTTTTCTAACTATATAATAGATGATACATGTAGGAGCTGCAGTTTTACATTTAATGTAATGTAAATTTTACATTACATTTAATGTAAATGTAATGCAACTGTATATGTGCTCTAAAAGTAAAGTGAAAGTCACATGTAGCACATATACCTGCAGTCACAAAACTTGGGAGAATGAGGCTGTGATTTCAAGCTCAACTTAGCCTGCATAGTAAATACCAGGTCAGCCACAGATATACAGCAAGTCTCTGTTTTAAAAAAAAAAAGCAAATGAATGAATTGAAAGAAAAAATAATACTTAATTGAAAGAGAGGAGAGAGAGACAGAGACAGAGACAGAGACAGAGAGACAGAGACAGAGAGACAGAAGCAGAGAAGCACTGCTGTTTGGACAACTTTACAGTACAATATATGGTATATACTACGTGTGCTACATATATAAATGTGTACAGAACTGTAATCTAAAGTATTAAATAAAGGACTTTGAAAATAGTACATATTAGTACAGGTAGCTAGTTTAGTATGTATGTATGTATATATGTATATATATATATATCAGTATATATATACTGATCTTTATATATATATATATATAAAGATCAGTCCAATGTTAAGGGTTCAGCAGGGTTGTTGCCAGCAAAAGTCTTGCTCTCTGCGTTAAATATGGCACACCCTTGCTGGCCCCTGGTGGACAGTAGCTGTAAACGGGCCCTCTCAGGTTTCTTTAAGTACCATTCTTGAGGAGGAGCCTTTATGTCATAATATTTACCACTGTAAGCATTCCCATTCAAGAATTAAAAAATACTGGGGCCCGAAAGAGAATTTAATAAGCTGTTCATCTCCTTCAGGCACTAGAGGAGTATGTAAAAGAGTACTTCATTTTAGAATGAAGAAAATAGGAACCATGATCAAATTTATCATCAGCAGTGATACCAGGTTCACATTTAGTAAAATATAAGGAAAATAAATTTTTACTCTTGAAAACTTCATCTATCAAACCTTTAACCTCAACCTAGACATGGGCTGTTCTAGTTTTGTTTTGTTGCTGTGATAAACACTACAATTAAAGACAACTTTGAGGAGGAAAGGGCCTTTTTCACACTAAAAAAATAAAAGAAATATATTTACTGAAGTATTTTAATGTACATTATAATATAGGTAAATAATATAAAATATTTATATAATTTCTGATAATAGGAATATTCAGTATCTTTAGAAAGTAGTAAGAAAAATACAGAAATACTATATATATATATGTACACACACATATAAATATATATGTATATGGGAATGTGCATGGGCAAGTGCATGCATATGTGTATGTATATATGGTAAACATGCATATGATTGTGTATATATATATATATATATATATATACACATACATACATACATATAGAGGAAATCTAACTCTAAATGTTTAGTTGCTTTGAACCAAGCAATCAGCATTATGGGTAGTGAGGTCTTTGGGGTAGTGAGGATGAAAAACAGCTCTTAATATTGTTTCTGCTTTTGTACATGGTTAGACAAGGTCAGCCTACATAGTAACTGAGACATACTTGGAGACAACTTACATACCTTTCTCATGCATAATGTTGGGTACTGCATGCAATAGTGAAGGGTGGAGTATTATGTAATACTTTCTAGCAATTTATATAAACAAGGACTGTTTTTCTAATTGTTGGAGTTGGAGTTATATAAATGTGAACAAATAATGACATAAGAAGCTAACAACTTGTATGTGATATGTTTGAATGCACCAGGGATCACAATCTAACATGTGTATTTACTACAGGGGAAAAGCAATTTTTTTTCTTTTTTTTTTTAATTTTTTTTATTTGATATAATTTATTTACATTTCAAATGATTTCCCCTTTTTTAGCCCCCCCCACTCCCCGAAAGTCCCGTAAGCCCCCTTCTCTTCCCCTGTCCTCCCTCCCACCCCTTCCCACTTCCCTGTTCTGGTTTTGCCGAATACTGTTTCACTGAGTCTTTCCAGAACCAGGAGCCACTCCTCCTTTCTTCTTGTATCTCATTTGATGTGTGGATTATGTTTTGGGTATTACAGTTTTCTAGGTTAATAACCACTTATTAGTGAGTGCATACCATGATTCACCTTTTGAGTCTGGGTTACCTCACTTAGTATGATGTTCTCTAGCTCCATCCATTTGCCTAAGAATTTCATGAATTCATTGTTTCTAATGGCTGAATAGTACTCCATTGTGTAGATATACCACATTTTTTGCATCCACTCTTCTGTTGAGGGATACCTGGGTTCTTTCCAGCATCTGGCAATTATAAATAGGGCTGCTATGAACATAGTAGAGCATGTATCCTTATTACATGGTGGGGAATCCTCTGGATATATGCCCAGGAGTGGTATAGCAGGATCTTCTGAAAGTGAGGTGCCCAGTTTTCAGAGGAACCGCCAGACTGCTTTCCAGAGTGGTTGTACCAATTTGCAACCCCAACAGCAGTGGAGGAGTGTTCCTCTTTCTCCACACCCTCTCCAACACCTGGTGTCTCCTGAATTTTTAATCTTAGCCATTCTGATTGGTGTAAGATGAAATCTTAGGGTTGTTTTGATTTGCATTTCCCTAATGACTAATGAAGTTGAGCATTTTTTAAGATGCTTCTCTGCCATCCAAAGTTCTTCAGGTGAGAATTCTTTGTTTAACTCTGTACCCCATTTTTTTTTTAATTTTTTTTTATTCGATATAATTTATTTACATTTCAAATGATTTCCCCTTTTCTAGCCCCCCCCCACTCCCCGAAAGTCCCGTAAGCCCCCTTCTCTTCCCCTGTCCTCCCTCCCACCCCTTCCCAGTTCCCCGTTCTGGTTTTGCCAAATACTGTTTCACTGAGTCTTTCCAGAACCAGGGACCACTCCTGCTTTCTTCTTGTATCTCATTTGATGTGTGGATTATGTTTTGGGTATTCCAGTTTTCTAGGTTAATAACCACTTATTAGTGAGTGCATACCATGATTCACCTTTTGAGTCTGGGTTACCTCACTTAGTATGATGTTCTCTAGCTCCATCCATTTGCCTAAGAATTTCATGAATTCATTGTTTCTAATGGCTGAATAGTACTCCATTGTGTAGATATACCACATTTTTTGTATCCACTCTTCTGTTGAGGGATACCTGGGTTCTTTCCAGCATCTGGCAATTATAAATAGGGCTGCTATGAACATAGTAGAGCATGTATCCTTATTACATGGTGGGGAATCCTCTGGGTATATGCCCAGGAGTGGTATAGCAGGATCTTCTGGAAGTGAGGTGCCCAGTTTTCGGAGGAACCGCCAGACTGCTTTCCAGAGTGGTTGTACCAATTTGCAACCCCACCAGCAGTGGAGGAGTGTTCCTCTTTCTCCGCACCCTCTCCAACACCTGCTGTCTCCTGAATTTTTAATCTTAGCCATTCTGACTGGTGTAAGATGAAATCTTAGGGTTGTTTTGATTTGCATTTCCCTAATGACTAATGAAGTTGAGCATTTTTTAAGATGCTTCTCCGCCATCCGAAGTTCTTCAGGTGAGAATTCTTTGTTTAACTCTGTACCCCATTTTTTAATAGGGTTGTTCGGGTTTCTGGAGTCTAACTTCTTGAGTTCTTTATATATATTGGATATTAGCCCTCTATCTGATGTAGGATTGGTGAAGATCTTTTCCCAATTTGTTGGTTGCCGATCTGTCCTCTTGATGGTGTCCTTTGCCTTACAGAAACTCTGTAACCTTATGAGGTCCCATTTGTCAATTCTTGCTCTTAGAGCATACGCTATTGGTGTTCTGTTCAGAAACTTTCTCCCTGTACCGATGTCCTCAAGGGTCTTCCCCAGTTTCTTTTCTATTAGCTTCAGAGTGTCTGGCTTTATGTGGAGGTCCTTGATCCATTTGGATTTGAGCTTAGTACAAGGAGACAAGGATGGATCAATTCGCATTCTTCTGCATGCTGACCTCCAGTTGAACCAGCACCATTTGTTGAAAAGGCTATCTTTTTTCCATTGAATGTTTTCAGCCTCTTTGTCGAGGATCAATGGCCATAGGTGTGTGGGTTCATTTCTGGATCTTCAATCCTGTTCCATTGATCCTCCTGCCTGTCACTGTACCAATACCATGCAGTTTTTAACACTATTGCTCTGTAGTATTGCTTGAGGTCAGGGATACTGATTCCCCCAGATTTTCTTTTGTTGCTGAGAATAGTTTTAGCTATCCTGGGTTTTTTGTTGTTCCAGATGAATTTGATAATTGCTCTTTCTAACTCTGTGAAGAATTGAGTTGGGATTTTGATGGGTATTGCATTGAATCTGTATATTGCTTTTGGCAAAATGGCCATTTTAACTATATTGATTCTACCGATCCATGAGCATGGGAGGTTTTCCCATTTAAGAGAACTTCAGACCAATTTCCCTTATGAACATCGATGCAAAAATACTCAATAAAATTCTTGCCAACCGAATCCAAGAACACATCAAAACGATCATTCACCATGATCAAGTAGGCTTTATCCCGGGAATGCAGGGTTGGTTCAATATACGGAAATCCATCAATACAATCCACTACATAAACAAACTCAAAGAACAAAACCACATGGTCATTTCATTGGATGCTGAAAAACCATTTGACAAAATTCAGCATCCTTTCATGCTTAAAGTCTTGGAGAGAACAGGAATTCAAGGCCCATACCTAAACATAGTAAAAGCAATATACAGCAAACTGGTAGCCAGCATCAAACTAAATGGAGAGAAACTTGAAGCAATCCCACTGAAATGAGGGACCAGACAAGGCTGCCCCCTTTCTCCTTATCTTTTCAATATTGTACTTGAGGTACTAGCTCGGGCAATTTGACAAAATAAGAAGGTCAAAGGGATACAAATTGGAAAGGAAGAAGTCAAACTATCATTATTTGCAGACGACATGATAGTCTACCTAAGTGACCCAAAAAACTCCACTAGAGAGCTCCTACAGCTGATAAACAACTTCAGCAAAGTGGCAGGTTATAAAATCAACTCAAGCAAATCAGTGGTCTTCCTATACTCAAAGGATAAGCAAGCTGAGAAAGAAATTAGGGAAATGACCCCCTTCACAATAGCCACAAACAGTATAAAGTATCTTGGGGTGACTCTTACCAAACATGTGAAAGATCTGTATGACAAGAACTTCAAGACTCTGAAGAAGAAAATGGAAAAGCAATTTTAAACCACTGTGAGTTTCAGAGACAAAGCTACACTCTGAAATTTGTCCTAGAATACAAAGACATCCTTCACTACCATCCACTAATATTCTAAGATGTCAAATAAAGGATGCTGTTTTTTTTTTTTCTTTTTTCTTTTTCTGACTCCTCTGATTTCCAAGTCTCATCCAGGAAGAGGTAGACTGTGGCTTGCCAGACAATTTTTGAAATTTGTTTAAAAAGCAACCTATGTCTCTGAATTCACACTACTCCTTCCAGCAATCTGTCAATCCTTTCCTGGCCCTCACAGTGAATGTGAAACTGAGAAAGGAGATTGAAATTGGCATAAAATAGCCCCTTCTGAGTGTTGCTGTGAGAATTACACAAGAGGATAAATTACACAACTGTAATAATAAATCATAAGGTGACTTTCATGGAAATGCTCCCACCCAGTTTTCCATAGATACCATTCTCTGACAATCCGTGGCATGACGGAAGAGGCTGGGAGTGAAATAGTCCACTAAAGCAAGCTTCCATTTCAGGGTGGTTTATTTTACTAGGAGATAGTCTGATAAATAATTAGCTACTGTTACAAATTGGTAGATTACTGTCAATATTGCTGAGCCAAGGGAGGAAGTAATGTTTTTTCCCAACTTGTAAGAATAGCAAAAATTAGCCAAGAACAAGGTTGAAAGTAGCATGTTATATGAAAGTAAAATACATGGAAAAGCACAGAATGGGTAAAATCCAGTTTTAGAGAGAGAAAAGCAAGTTATGTTCAATAGGCTAAAAACATTTAATTTCCTGAGGGATGTAATAAAGTATCAGAGATTGGGAGCTTAGAGTGGAATGGATTTTCTTACAATTCTTGGAGCTGACTATGTAAAATCAGTTGATCCAAGACTAGTTTTACTAAGTATGGATACACTTAAAGTTTTGCCATTTGGCTCAGTAGTTTGCTAGTAGATAATTGTCCCCCGTGCCCTGATTTTTCTCTCAGGTCTGCCTGTGTGCACCTGGGTTCTATCACAGACAACCTCAGGTGCTTCCTTCCCATGATTGGCAAACCTGCATGCATGCACCATTTTAGTCCACTTTGAAATCTTTGGAGCATGAAAAAAATCATTTCTCCATCCACATTCTGCACACCCACCACGAGGTGTTGTATGCTGGTAGTCCTGTAACTGTATGGCCCTCTACTCTGACCTGGGCTTCCAGACATAGAAAAACCCTCCACATGCTCAGTAAGCCATGAAATGAAAATGAAAACCTCTTTGGTTTCTCTTCTTTGTCCTTGGGAAACCGTTCTAGAATTTCTGTCCCTTCAAGCTCTGGTTACTGATACTTCATGCTTGACTCCTTTGAAAGATTCAGAAAAATATGAACTTTTTGTTGCTTTCTCCTATTCATTTCTACTCCTATTCACATCTTCAATTAAGTCATGTCAGAGCTGAACATAACATCATATTCTACTTTTAAAGATAACATTCATCTCTTATTTAATTCTTAATTTGACCACAATGCTCTTCTCAATTTTTCTCTTGGACATATTTAAAAGTGGATATTACATGCTACTTTCTGAAAAACTTGTAAAAGTAACTAATTCTTCAGATGTATTTTCATCTGAGAGGCTTACGACTGAATAAAATAACCCTTTCTAGCCTTTTCTGATCTCTGCCTGGCTGATTCAATACAACTCAAAATCCTCTTCAAGCAGACAGATTCGATCTGGCTTCTCTTGGCTTCGGACTGAATTGCTCTACTTGGACTCAAATGAACTCTGGCAATTTGTTCTAACCTTCTGGCTCCTTATTCTCTGGCATCAATGTCTCAGCTGACCTGCATTGAACTCAAAAATGAACTATACTCTACTGCACTGACTCAAGTGAACTGAATGGAACTGAACTAAACTGGCTGAACTCCATTACATTGCCTGAATTCAAATTAACTGCTGTACTCAGTGAACTGCTCTCCACCCCTGACTCTATCTCTGCTGCTCTTAGTAGCCTCTTTTCTTTCTGTTCTCTTGAGAGTTTGGTGTGTATTTTATCTGTCAAATCTTTCTCTGATTTGTCATTTTGTGGCTCAGTTAAATGTCTCTTTCAAACATGGCTGCTTTCTTCTACAAATCAAACTTATCTTCATTGTTTGTTATTAAAAGTGTGTACTAAGGTTGCATGGGTATTCCGTATAGACCTAGAAGATCTTTGTATGTGATCCCTGGCCAGAGCAGCCACAATGGTTGAATTAAAATTCCTTTACAAGAACATCCTTAAAATGAATTTAAAATAATCCCATCACTCATTTGGCCACTCAATTATTCCTTACTTTATCCATTCTACATTTTCTCTGTACCAAGATAAAACCACATTAAAGACTGATAAATGGAAATGATCCATTATTTCTATTTTCTTATTACAAGAGAGTTATATATTTTAATAATTCAGGGATAAAATTTACATACTTTTTAGGCATAACATTATACCTACATTTCCCCTTTTTGTCTAATTAAAGACTCTTGTTGTTACAATAATAACCAACATACAGTAGGGACAATTATGGAAAGTATTGGGTAAGACTTACACTCATAATGTTCAGTCTATTTGTTTTTGACAGCTTAGATAAAGTTTTCTAAAATCTATCCTATCTTGTTGAATTCAGGGTATCTAAATTACTTTCTGTCTTAACTTACATCATCCTAAAAATGTCTCCTTACACCTAGAACATCTTAAATCCTAAACAACTTAAGCTTATAATAAACTATGACTATTTAGATTTGAATTTCATCAGAACCTGAGAGGGAATAAGTTTTACTTGAGTATTTAAGAAGTGCAGGAATGCAGCCTCAAAAATTATAGAAATGACAGAGACAGCAGACTGCCTGGAGATCTTTGATCCACTTGGGCTTGCATACTGGGCAGGGTGATAGATTTAATTCTATTTGCATTTTTCTACATGCAGATATCCAGTTAGACCCGCACCATTTGTTGAAGATTTGTTTTATTCCACTATGTTCATAGCAGCCTTATTTTTTTTCCTTTTTTTTATTTACATTTCAAATGATTTCCCCTTTTCTGGCTCCCCACTCCCCGAAAGTCACATAAGCCCTCTTCCTTCCCCCTGTTCTCCCACCCACCCCTTCCCACTTCCCTGTTCTGGTTTTGCCTTATACTGCTACACTGAGTCTTTCCAGAACCAGGGACCACTCCTCCATTCTTCTTGTACCTCATTTGATGTGTGGATTATGTTTTGGGTATTCCAGTTTTCTAGGCTAATATCCACTTATTAGTGAGTGCATACCATGATTGACCTTTTTTTCTTTTTTTTTTTTAATTTTTTTTATTCCATATAATTTATTTACATTTCAAATGATTTCCCCTTTTCTAGCCCCCGCCACTCCCCGAAAGTCCCGTAAGCCCCCTTCTCTTCCCCTGTCCTCCCTCCCACCCCTTCCCAGTTCCCCGTTCTGGTTTTGCCAAATACTGTTTCACTGAGTCTTTCCAGAACCAGGGACCACTCCTCCTTTCTTCTTGTATCTCATTTGATGTGTGGATTATGTTTTGGGTATTCCAGTTTTCTAGGTTAATAACCACTTATTAGTGAGTGCATACCATGATTCACCTTTTGAGTCTGGGTTACCTCACTTAGTATGATGTTCTCTAGCTCCATCCATTTGCCTAAGAATTTCATGAATTCATTGTTTCTAATGGCTGAATAGTACTCCATTGTGTAGATATACCACATTTTTTGCATCCACTCTTCTGTTGAGGGATACCTGGGTTCTTTCCAGCATCTGGCAATTATAAATAGGGCTGCTATGAACATAGTAGAGCATGTATCCTTATTACATGGTGGGGAATCCTCTGGATATATGCCCAGGAGTGGTATAGCAGGATCTTCTGGAAGTGAGGTGCCCAGTTTTCGGAGGAACCGCCAGACTGCTTTCCAGAGTGGTTGTACCAATTTGCAACCCCACCAGCAGTGGAGGAGTGTTCCTCTTTCTCCACACCCTCTCCAACACCTGCTGTCTCCTGAATTTTTAATCTTAGCCATTCTGACTGGTATAAGATGAAATCTTAGGGTTGTTTTGATTTGCATTTCCCTAATGACTAATGAAGTTGAGCATTTTTTAAGATGCTTCTCCGCCATCCGAAATTCTTCAGGTGAGAATTCTTTGTTTAACTCTGTACCCCATTTTTTAATAGGGTTGTTCGGTTTTCTGGAGTCTAACTTCTTGAGTTCTTTATATATATTGGATATTAGCCCTCTATCTGATGTAGGATTGGTGAAGATCTTTTCCCAATTTTTTGGTTGCCGATCTGTCCTCTAGATGGTGTCCTTTGCCTTACAGAAACTCTGTAACCTTATGAGGTCCCATTTGTCAATTCTTGCTGTTAGAGCATATGCTATTGGTGTTCTGTTCAAAAACTTTCTCCTTGTACCGATGTCCTCAAGGGTCTTCCCCAGTTTCTTTTCTATTAGCTTCAGAGTGTCTGGCTTTATGTGGAGGTCCTTGATCCATTTGGATTTGAGCTTAGTACAAGGAGACAAGGATGGATCAATTCGCATTCTTCTGCATGCTGACCTCCAGTTGAACCAGCACCATTTGTTGAAAAGGCTATCTTTTTTCCATTGGATGTTTTCAGCCTCTTTGTCGAGGATCAAGTGGCCATAGGTGTGTGGGTTCATTTCTGGATCTTCAATCCTGTTCCATTGATCCTCCTGCCTGTCACTGTACCAATACCATGCAGTTTTTAACACTATTGCTCTGTAGTATTGCTTGAGGTCAGGGATACTGATTCCCCCAGATTTCCTTTTGTTGCTGAGAATAGTTTTAGCTATCCTGGATTTTTTGTTGTTCCAGATGAATTTGATAATTGCTCTTTCTAACTCTGTAAAGAATTGAGTTGGGATTTTGATGGGTATTGCACTGAATCTGTATATTGCTTTTGGCAAAATGGCCATTTTAACTATATTGATTCTACCGATCCATGAGCATGGGAGGTTTTCCCATTTTTTGAGGTCTTCTTCCATTTCCTTCTTCAGAGTCTTGATGTTCTTGTCATACAGATCTTTCACATGTTTGGTAAGAGTCACCCCAAGATACTTTATACTGTTTGTGGCTATTGTGAAGGGGGTCATTTCCCTAATTTCTTTCTCAGCCTGCTTATCCTTTGAGTATAGGAAGGCCACTGATTTGCTTGAGTTGATTTTATAACCTGCCACTTTCTGAAGTTGTTTATCAGCTGTAGGAACTCTCTAGTGGAGTTTTTTGGATCACTTAGGTAGACTATCATGTTGTCTGCAAATAATAATAGTTTGACGTCCTTCTTTCCAATTTGTATCCCTTTGACCTCCTTATGTTGTCGAATTGCCCTAACTAGTACCTCAAGTACAATATTGAAAAGATAAGGAGAAAGGGGGTAGCCTTGTCTGGTCCCTGATTTCAGTGGGATTGCTTCAAGTTTCTCTCCATTTAGTTTGATGCTGGCTACCGGTTTGCTGTATATTGCTTTTACTATGTTTAGGTATGGGCCTTGAATTCCTGTTCTCTCCAAGACTTTAAGCCTAGAGCACATGGGCACAAGGGAAAATTTCCTGATCAGAACACCTGTTCTATGCTCTAAGATCAAGAATTGACAAATGGGACCTCAAAATTGCAAAGCTTCTGTAAGGCAAAAGACACTGTCAATAGGCCAAAACAGCAACCAAGAGATTTGGAAAAGATCTTTACCAATTCTACATCTGACAGAGGGCTAATATCCAATGTATACAAAGAACTCAAGAAGATAGACACCAGAGAATCAAATAAACCTATTAAAAAGGGGATACAGACAAAGAGTTTCTCAACTGAGGAATACAGAATGGCTGAGAAGCACCTAAAGTAATATTCAACATCCTCAATCATCAGGGAAATGCAAATCAAAGCAACACTGAGATTTCACCTCATACCAGTCAGAATGGCTAAGATCAAAAAACTAGGGGGACAGCAGATGCTGGAGAAGATTCAGAGAAAGAAGAACACTCCTCCATTGAGGGTGGCATTGAAAGCTGGTAAAACCACTCTGGAAATCAGTTTGCCAGTTCCTTAGAAAAATGGACATAGTACTACCAGAGGACCCAGCTATAGCACTCTTGGGCATATATCTAGAAGATGTTCCAACATGTAATAAGGATACATGCTCCACTATGTTCTTATCAGCCTTATTTATAATAGCTAGAAGCTGGAAAGAACCCTGATGTCCCTCTACAGAGAAATGGATACAGAAAATGTGGGACATTTGCACAATGAAGTACCACTCCGCTATTAAAACAATAAATTCATGAAATTCTTAGGCAAATGGGTGGAACTGGAAAATATCATCCTGAGTGAGGTAACCCAATCACAAAAGCACACACATGGTATGCACTCTCTGATAAGTGGATATTAGCCCAGAAGCTTGTTTATTGCTTCAAGATGCGAACACCCAACAACTGTTCCACTACTGACTTGAAGCAGGACAAATCTCTGATGGACTGAGATTGTTCTTTTTCTTAACCTCATTATTTCTCACACATATACTTCTCTAATTGTCCTATTATACATTAATTATCTCATAGAATAGCCAATGTAATGCAAGCAGTGTTATTTACAACTAAGGAGACCTGGAGTCAGAATGGTATTGGTGTGAATGCTAGGTAGAAACTTAGTTTTTTAGTAAACAAGCACAATCTGTGTTGTCCTAGGCACTAACAGAGCCTGAGGAGGAAGTTTTTTTGTTTTGTTTAGTTTTACAGCAAAGTCATTAAGTACATTTAAGGATTTATAGTAGAGTAAGCAGTATAGTTAAATTAATATCAGGTTTGGAGCTGGAAGATAAGTGAGCTGGTGGTTTAAGTCTATAGCTCCAGTGAGGAATAGGATTTGTACCTTTGGCTTATTAATGCAAATTTATATGTAAAACAGCAACAACAAAGTAAGAGAGATAAAAGAGGTTGGACAGAAAGGAAGAGGAAGTAAAGGGTATTGTCCTTCCTAGACCTCATTTACAGGTTCACTTTTATTATTTTTTCCCCATGCAAAAAGCAAGAGGAATTTTATTTAATCCAGCATGCTGGGGTTACTCTACACAGGTAGCAGGGCAGTCCTAAGGGCAGCTGCCATTAGGCCCAGTGCGATTGGCAGAACAGTGTTACCTTTAAACTAATTGGTTTTTAGGGAAAGAGGTAGGTAGCCAAAGGTCTCAGACTAACTCTGGGTCTCTTCTAGCCACAGGGACCTCTCTATGGCCAGAGGCATGTAATTTAGCCTCTCCCTTCTGGAAGCAGCAAATATTCCATGACCTTTCCAAAGTTCCTGAGCTGACCCTTTCAGGAAGAGCCCAAGAGGACAAGAAAGAAGCTGAGATAGTAAGAGAGGCAAGAGAGAGTGGAGGGACTATAGTGGACCTGACCTACCTGGTTATTGTCAGGTAACTGTGGGGTGGAGCTTAGACAGAATACTAACATTCCCCCATTTTGGTTTAATTAAAAAAAAAGAAAAAATTAAAAAGAGGTGATGGCACAGCAGGAATAGTGTCTTTCAATCAAGAGGATTAGGACCTTTTTTGTATAATTAATTTCCTTTGCTACACTGTGTTAATTTAAGTTAGTACATATGCTTCCTTTTAAATCTTATTTTAAAAAATGAGGTGTTTTTGCTTAGCAAAGTAAGACATAACTGAAATCCCAGAACTTTGAGGGAAGGGTAGTTAGAGAAATACTTCCAGATCAGTCTGAGGTACATAGGAAAAAAGTAACAAACAACAACAACCACAAAAAAAAAAAAAAAAAAAAACAGTGTCTCAAACAGCAAGACTGTCACATCTAGCATAGGACAGTGTGTGTGTTTAACACACACCAGGTGCTCAGATCATTGCCCAGAGGGGAAAAACTGAATTGAAATTCATGGTAAGAGTCATCTGGCATTTTTTTAAAAAGGGTCTAATCTCAAGGAAAACTCATCAGAAAAACAAAACAAAACCAAAAAACCCCCCAAACAAACAAACAAACATAAAAACCTAGTCTACACACTGATGGGCTTTGTTTCATATGACCAAGAAGGGATCTTGAATGCCCTTTTTCGGAACAAGCACAGGCTTAACATAGCCATAGAATCATCCTTTCTACAATAGCTGTCATTGTCATAGGATTATTTCTCTACAATTTGGGTAATGATAATGTACACTGAATACTAATCTGTTAGACACTGTCTTTGCAAATATGCTATTCATTGAATATTCAAAATAAACCATTTCCTAGTCTTTTTATTAAGCTTTTTTATCATATACTACTTTATATCATACACTACTTTAGAATGTTTGGAACCATGTGGACATCTATATTTCTAAAAATTTTGTTCTTTACAAATACAAGAAGTAGTGTGAGCTAAAACTTTTGCTTTTACCTTCATAACATAGTTTGTGGTGGGACCATGATTGAAAAGCTGAACTCTTGAATAACAAACCTATTTTCTTTTATTGTTTACTAATTTGATCCATTGCTTCTAAATCTCTTTAAAATCATAAAAATTTTCAGTGCTCACTGATTACTAACTGTCCTTCAAGTGCCTATTTGCCTGATCAAAGACAATGACTTTATAATAATTCAACAATTAAATTGAGGCATTCAGAAATAATGTTTTAAAAATATGCAGCGCTTTTAGAAACATTTATTAAATAAAATCAGACATGTAAAGCAGAAATGAGATTCTTTAGATACTGATTTTGTTCCTTTGGATTTTCTATCAAGGAAACAGTGTTGACCACATAACACTGCTCACAGGAACAAGTTGTTAGAAGACCACAGAAAATCTCACTCATTAGTTAATTCTAAGCAGTTCTGAGATTTAAGGAAAAGTTGATTTTCCAAAACAAGGATATTTCAATCCTCAGAATATCTTGACACTAAAGACTATTTCCACTCTTCTCACACTGCACTTCCTACCTCAATAACTTGGATAAAAATTTAAGAGACATTTTACTTTTAATCAATCATAGGCACATTAAAATGGAAAGCCTTCTATTCTTTTAATATGTCATGTACTTTCTTTTATTATAATTGCATTTTATTATTGAAAAACCTGGGCAATAATTTACCATTTGGGAGTGGTCAAGGTACAAAGGCCTGTACTTTACAATTTTGCTTCAATAAAGTACTTGTGCATTATAAGCAACCACTTTACTTCCCGAAAACACATATAGAAAGGAAATAACTCACAGCATGTGATATTTTAATTTAAAAAATGTTAAATGGCAAATAGAAGACTAGTATTTGCAAACCTATCACTATGTGAAAAATTAATATTACAAAATATATTATAGGGAAAATTATGTTTGCTTAAGAAGGACCATTACTACAGTTGAGAACCCATGAATATAAAGTGAAATAGATTATTTCTTTCTTTTAAAGGTTTTCTACTGTCCCCTGGCCCTTTTCATACCACCTTCAGTGTTTGCTGTTCATATTCAATTCAATCTCCTCTACCAATTTTGGATCCACACAGAAGTAAGTATGAGTGAGTGTATGTATGTGTATGTGCTAAAAAATTTTATACCAAAACAGCCTCAAGCAATGTCCTAGAAATGTACTTGCAGCTGATTTATTGTGTAAGAAAACTCTTAGTTGCCTTTTTTAAGGAGAAACATCTGTTCATTTTTATTCCTTTTATTCTTAATATATATTGCAAAGTTTATAAGATGCAATGAAGTCAGTTGGTCCCAATTAAATAAAACAATTTTTGAACTATTAAGTACCAAAACATTTTAATACTATATTTGCTACAATATTTCCCTGTATTACAGTTCATTAAACATTGCTAAACCAGAGATGTTGAAATCCATTTCAATGTAAAGATAGAAGTGTGTGTGCCTGTGTGTTTGTGCGTGTGTTTGTATGTGTGTGTGTATGTGAAGATTATTAGAAAAGATGTTTAATATTTTTCAGAAAATAAAGAATGTTGGTACTTATCTTACTTTAATTACAATGTTTATGTTTTGTTTAAATTTCTTCAATTATTGTTATGGTCTTATTTTGTTATCTCTGGAAAACTGAATATTGAACTTCTCAGGCCTTCTAGAGACTTTAAGATGTTCAAGTCAAGACTTGGATATTTGCATTAAGTAACTACTTGGCTTATGAACTATTTGCCTTCATTTTGTTGTTAAATATAGGAATATCACAGACCCCCTCCCTCTGAAAAAATTGCTATACACATAGAAGAAATCTTGTAAGCATTTGGATTTATTGGCAGCCCTGTGAAATTCTCACAGCCAGCACATGGATAGGTGGTGTGGGGCTGTGCACAGTATCAGTATGCACAAGCTTACAGATGCCACATCTTGGCACCAAAAAGCATCATACTACCTGGAGTATTTCATACTGACAACATTCTTAGGAAAGCTACCTTGACGTTGGGCATATATGTAGTATTTGACTATCTGTCTTGAAATACTATTTGTTTTATGATACTTGACATACATCAAATAGCTCATATTATAACCATCTGTAAGAGTTGAGGCCAGTTCTAGCTCTAGAGGTCAAAGACCAAATTTGTTTAAATCAGAAAAGGGAAGTGTTCTGATGATTTATGTGGAGGGGTTAAAGGACAATAGCATTTTTTCAGGGTCTCTGCCCAAGGTCATGCCTTGTGTCAGGTCAAGCATTAGTTAGAACAACAAGGATGCCTAAGGAACTTCTACCTTTCCCTGTCTCATCAAGAAATCCTTGTACAAAGGATGCTTCATGTGCCATCTCAGAAGAAAAGTGCAGACCAAAAGAAGTGGAGAATTATTTCTCCCTCAGTTCTGCTGGTTGCTTGCCTTCCTACTTGAGTAGCAGTGTGGGAGTCTGCCACACCTGTTGTAAGTCACATTGTTGCAGGAACTTTAACAGTGTCACCTTAAATGAACTGCATGAGAGGCAAGCCCCCATTTTATAAACTTATTGTTTGAATTTGGGATTTTTTTTGAGTTACATCGTAAGCTATGAGTTTATTTTTGAAAATTTCCGCATCTGTAAAATTACAGAAAGCATGCTTTCATTTGTTTACAAGAGAATTATTCAGAGGAAACTCAAAAGGCTGTTTGTGGTGATGGTTTCTAGAGACAGAGAAATTAGACATCTGGTAGGGGAAGATCTAATTTTCTTTCTAGTACTTAAATATTTATGTATTAAATTTTATGTGTATGTGTGTGCATGTATAAACATATGTGTATGTATGTGTGTGTATGCTTCCTGTATGTTTTGTACACCATGCATGAAGTTGCTGAGAAGATTAGAAATTTGGGGAATTACAGATAGTTGTTTGACATTATTATGTTGCTGGGAGCTTAATTCCAATCCTCTGCAAAGTAATGAGTACTCTTAATTACTGCACAATCTCTCCATCTCCCACAGAGATTTAATTAAAAGAATATATTCTCTTTTTAAACATTTTTATTCGTTATTTTGTTATTTGCATTGCATTGCAAATGTTATCCCCCTTCCTGGTTTCCCCTCCAAAAAGAGCCCCATCCCATCCCCTCCCCCACTCTTCTTCTATGAGAATGCTCCCCCTACTCCCACCCCAGCCTCACTGCCCTAGCATTCCCCTATACTGGTGCCTTCACAGGTCAAGGGCCTTCCCTCTTATTGATGTCAGATTAGTCCATCCTCTGCTACATATGCAACAGAAGCCATGGGTCCCTTCATGTGTATTCTTTGGATGGTTGTTTAGTCCCTGGGAGCTCTGGGGTGTATGGTTGGTTGATATTGTTTTTCTTCCTGTGGGGTTGCAGACCATATCAGCTCCTTCAGTTCTTCCCCTAACTCCTCCATTGGGGTCCCTGTGCTCAGTTTGAAGGTTGGCTAAAAGCATCCTCATCTGTATTGGTAAGACTAAGCCAGAGACTCTCAGGAGACAGCTATATAAGGCTCATGGGCATCCACAATAGTGTTTGGGTTTGGTGGCTGGATATGGGATGGATCTCCAACTAGGGCAGTCTCTGGATGGCCTTTCCTTCAGTCTCTGCTCCACTCTTTGTCCCTGTATTTCCTTTAGACAGCAGCAATTCTGGGTTAGAAGACCTAATACCAATACTCTTTAAACTATTCCACTAAATAGAAACAGAAGGAACAATACCTAATTCCTTCTATGAAGCCACAGTAACTCTGATACCTAAACCACACGAAGACCCAAATAAGAAAGAGAACTTCAGACCAATTTCACTTATGAATATTGATGTAAAAACGGAGTGGCCCCTGGTTCTGGAAAGACTCAGTGAAACAGTATTCGGCAAAACCAGAACGGGGAAGTGGGAAGGGGTGGGTGGGAGGACAGGGGAAGAGAAGGGGGCTTACGGGACTTTCGGGGAGTGGGGGGGGCTAGAAAAGGGAAATCATTTGAAATGTAAATAAATTATATCGAATAAAAAAAGAATTATTAATAAAAAAAATTCTCAATGAAATTCTTGAAAATCAAATCCAAGAACACATCAAATGATCATTCACCATGATCAAGTAGGCTTTATCCAGGGATGCAGGGATGGTTCAATATATGGAAATCCATCAAAGTAATCTACTATATAAACAACCTCAAAGATAAAAACCACATGATCATCTCATTAGATGCTAAAAAGCATTTGGGAAAATTCCATGTCCCTTTATGTTAAAAGTCTTGGAAAGATCAGGAATTTAAGGTCCATACCTCAAGAACATATTGTCAACATGTGCTTGTCCTCCTTTGTCAACTAGAAGTTAACATATCCTGAATCCCCAAGCGTAATCATTTGGGCTTAATCACAGTCTAAGTCAGCGTTTCTATTCCTGTACAAACATCATGACCAAGAAGCAAGTTGGGGGAAGAAATGGTTTATTCAGCTTATATTTCAAAGAAATATAAGCTTTATATTTCTTTTTTTCCAAAGAAAGTCAAGACTGGAACTCAAGCAGGTCAGGAAGCTGATGCAGAGGATATGGAAGGATATTACTTACTGACTTGCTTCCCGTGACTTGCTCAGCTTGCTTTCTTATAGAAACCAGGACTACCAGCCCAGGGATGGCATCACCCACAGTGGGTCTTCCCACCCTTGATAACTAATTGAGAAAATACCTTACAGCTAGATCTCATGGAGGCATTTTCTCAAATGAAGCTCCTTTCTCTGTGATAACTCCAGCTTGTATCAAGTTGACACATAGTACAATTGACTCCTTGTCAATTTGACACAAAACAAATCATTAAGTCTTAACCCTTACTTTCTTATTCATCCCCAAGATCTAAATAACTTTAAAAGTTCCACAGTCTTTGCAAATTCTTACATATTAAAAGTTCAATCCTTTTAAAATATCCATTTTTTTTAAAAAAATTCAAAGTATTTTTACATTTCAAAGTCTCTTATCTGTGGGCTCATCCAAAATACTTTCTTCCTTCAGGAGGGAAAATTATCAGGGACACAGTCACAATCAAAAGCAAATCAAACTCTAACCATACAATATCTGGGATCCACTCATGATCTTCTGGGCTTCTCAAAGGGCTTGGGTCACTTTTCCAACTCTTCCCTTTGTAGCCACACCTTGTCTTCTATGCTCCAGCTGCCTGTATTCCACTGCTGCTGCTGTTTTTGGTGGTTACCTCATAGTACTGACATCTCCAAAACACTTCAACTAGCCTCCACCAACAGCCTCTCACAGGCTCTCTTCATGGTGCCAAGTCTCAACTCCTTTGTATGACTCCTTCAGTCCTGAGCCAACAGTTACAACTGAGGCTGCACCTTCACCAATGGCCTTCCATGGCCTCTCACAGTGCAAATTCTCAGGTGCTCTCCATAACCCCTTCGTGACTTCAAAACCAGTACCACCTGGGTGATTAAGAGTCCTGCTAAAGCATGAGGTACAACCATCGCTAACACAGCTTCTTTGTGCTCTCAGAGAAAAAAAAAACTTCCCAGAAGAGGTTACCTCAGTGATTCTTGTCTCTTTGTAACCACCACTAATTTGTTAGCTCCAGCTAACCACCATTAATAGTCCCAGTAATGCAAAGGTTTTGCTTTAGTAGTTCTGATATCTTGTTAATCACTGCTGATTCTATAGCCCCAACTAACGAAAAGCAAAAAATCTTCACAGTCGAAGCAGCAATGGCCCTGATAAGAGTCTTTTCTTCATCCCTCTGAAATTTCACAAGCCAGGCCTCCAGCTTCTGCACTGTTCTCAACATTATTTTCCAAGCTCCTACAGAACATCCCACAGAGTTCTTAATGGCTCTTCTAGTTCAAAGTTCCAAAGTCCTCCACGTAGTCCTCCTCAATATATGATCAGGTTGTCACAGGAATACCCTGCTATGCTGGTACCAATTTGTATTATTCAGGGTTTCTATTCCTGCACAAACATCATGATCAAGAAGCAACTTGAGGAGGAAAGGGTTTATTCAGCTTACACTTTCCACATTGCTGTTGATCACCAAAGGATGTCAGGACTGGAACTCAAGCAGGTCAGGAAGCAGGAGCTTTATCTCTTTATGTGTTACTTGGCCTTTTTCCTTACAGCTTTTTAATATTCTTTCTTTGTTCTGTGCATTTAGAATTTTTATTATTATGTGACACGAAGATTTTCTTTTCTGGTCCAAACTATCTGGTGTTTTGTATGCTTCTTGTATTATTTATAACCATCTCTTTCTTTACGTTACGAAGTTTTTCTTCTATGATTTTGTTGAAGATGTTTTCTGGCCCTTAGTGCTATGACTCTTCACACTTTTTTATTCGTATTATTCTTAGATTTGATCTTTATTTCCTGGATGTTTTGGGTTCGGAGTTTTTTACAGTTTGTATTTTCTTTGACTGCTGTGTCAATAATTTTATATGGTAACTTCTACACCTGAGAGTCTGTCTTCTATCTCTTGTATTCTGTTGGTTTTGCTTAAATATATAGCTCCTGGTTTCTTTCCTAAGTTGTGCATCTCCAAAGTTGTCTGCTTTTGTGTTTTCTTTAATATTTATATTTCTATTTTTTGTAAGTCCCAAGTCACCTGACCTCTGTGGATGTCCCAGCTGGCATGGATATTTGGATAAAATTCTTACTTGTGTTCTTGTCACTGCAGACCTCCTGGGAAGCAGGCAGGGTGCAGCATTTGTCTTCTCTTTCTGTTTCAATCATGATTACAGTTCAACCTCTGAGGTTGGCTTATGACCTATTAACAGCACTTGCTTTGGGTTTGACTTCATGTTTTACCTAACAGCACCCATTTTAACTATTGTTATTGCTGAGCCTGTATGTCCATAACCCCACTTCTTCTATTATTACCCAGTATCACAAAATGAAATTAGGAAACAAATTCATATATATATATACATATATATATATATAATTTTCTATATTCTTTGTTTACAATCCAAAATCTTTCCCAGTTCCCCCCTCCTCATATGTCCCATAAGTCCTCTTCTCTCCATCCATTCTCCTATCTTTCCCCCTCCCTTTTCTCTGTCCTGGTACTCCCCTACAATGCTGGATCAAGCCTTTCCAGGATTAGGGCCCTCTTCTTCCTTGCTCATGGGAATCATTTGATATGCTAATTGTATCTTCAGCATTCGGAGCTTCAGGGCTAATTAATATCCACTTATCAATAATTGCATTCCATGTGTATTCTTTTGTGTTGCGTTACCTCGCTTAGGATGATATTTTCCAGTTCCATCCATTTGCCTAAAAAGTTCATGAATTCATTTTTTTTAATTGCTGAATAGTACTCCATTGTGTATATATATCACCTTTTCTGTATCCATTCCTTCATTAAGGGATATCTGGGTTCTTTCAAGCTTCTGGCTATTATAAATAAGGCTGCTATGAACATAGTGGAGCATGTGTCCTTATTGCATGCCAGGGAATCCTCTGGGTATATGCCCAGGAGAGGTATAGCAGGGTCCTCCGGAAGTGCCATGCCCAGTTTTCTTAGGAACCGCCAGACTGATTTCCATAGTGTTTGTACCATCTTACAATCCCACCAGCAGTGAAGGAGTGTTCCTCTTTCTCCACATCCTCACCAACACCTGCTGTCTCCTGAGGTTTTTTTTTTTTTTCGATGTATTTTTTATTTACATTGCAAAATGATTTCCCCTTTTCTGCCCCTGCCCACTCCTGGAAAGTCACATAAGCCCCCTTCCCTCCCCCTGTTCTACCATCCACCCCTTCCCACTTCCATGTTCTGGTTTTGCCCTATACTGCTACACTGAGTCTTAACCTTAGCCATTCTGACTGGTGTGAGGTGAAATCTCAGGGTTGTTTTGATTTGCATTTCCCTAATGGCTAATGATGTTGAGCATTTTTAAGTTGTTTCTCAGCCATCCAAATTTCTTCAGGTGAAAATTCTTTGTTTAGGTCTGTACCCCATTTTTAATAGGGTTATTTGGTTCCCTGGGGTGTAACTTCTTGAGTTCTTTGTATATATTGGATATTAGCCCTCTATCAGATGTAGGAGTGGTGAAGATCTTTTCCCAATTTGTTGGTTGCTGTTTTGTCCTTTTGACAGTGCCCTTTGCCTTACAGAAACTTTGTAATTTTATGAGATCCCATTTGTCAATTCTTGATCTTAGAGCATAAGCTATTGGTGTTCTGTTCAGGAACTTTTCTCCTGTGCCTATATCCTCAAGAGTTTTCCCCAGTTTCTTTTCTATTAGTTTCAGTATCTCTGGTTTTACGTGGAGGTCCTTGATCCACTTTGAATTGAGCTTAGTACAAGGAGACAAGGATGGATCAATTCGCATTCTCCTGCATGGTGACCTCCAGTTGAACCAGCACCATTTGTTGAAAAGGCTATCTTTTTCACTGGATGTTTTCGGCTCCTTTGTCGAAGATCAAGTGACCATAGGTGTGTGGATTCATTTCTGGGTCTTCAATTCTATTCCATTGGTCCACTTCCCTGTCACTGTACCAATACCATGCAGTTTTTAACACTATTGCTCTGTAGTATTGCTTGAGGTCTGGGATACTAATTCCCCCAGAAGTTCTTTTACTGTGGAGAATAGTTTTAGCTATCCTGGGTTTTTTGTTATTCCAGATAAATTTGAGAATTGCTTTTTCTAACTCTGTGAAGAACTGAGTTGGGATTTTAATGGGGATTGCATTGAATCTGTAGATTGCTTTTGGCAAGATGGACATTTTAACTATATTGATCCTGCCAATCCATGAGCATGGAAGTTTTTTCCATTTTCTGATGTCTTCTTCGATTTTCTTCTTCGAAAACCTGAAGTTCTTGTAGTATAGATCTTTTACTTGTTTGGTTAGAGTCACACCAAGATACTTTATATTGTTTGTGGCTATTGTGAAGGGTGTCATTTCCCTAACTTCTTTCTCAGCCTGCTTATCCTTTGAGTATAGGAAGGCAACTGATTTGCTTGAGTTGATTTTATAACCTGCCACTTTGCTGAAGTTGTTTATCAGCTGTAGGAGTTCTCTGGTGGAGTTTTTTGGGTCACTTAAGTATACTATCATGTCATCTGCAAATAGTGATGGAAACAGAAATTCTAAGGCACAGAATCATTTGTGTTTAGCTAAATTATAGTGTTTGGTGTCCTATAGCTCTCCCTCAATGATTACTACAATATCACAATTTGTGGAAAGTCATATAAAAGTATAGACCATATATAAACTTAGAGGTGAGACAGATGAATATGTACATTACTGGGCACACAGGGACTTTACCTCAGGTTGCTTCATTTTATCTATTTTCCAAAAGAGCCATATTGTTTTTATTCAAATAAGTCATAACTAAGTAGAACCTTAAAGTTTAAGACTTCACTTTTGAAGAGAAAGCAGTCTTAAGATTTGTAAAGATAAGATTACTACTCAGTCCAATGTGTGTCAGAAAGATTATTTCCCCTTATGTTTATTACTGTAAAAGGGATGAGGAATTTTTTATCTTTGGAGACCAGCTTCAATCTCTGACTCCTCCATACCTGGTAAATATACTAAATCTTTATTGAAAACATAAATGAAGACACACAGTGTTTTATGGGACTCTTGACTGTGAGACTGAGAGGATCTCTGACTCCTCTGCCTGTCTTCAGGATTCTTCATCTCCTGTTGGAGTTCTGTGACCATCTTCAACATGAGAGTTTATGTTTCATCTTATATGTTGTTTTGTGATGTTTGGTTGTTGTCTATTAGAAGCCTGTTCCTTTCTAATGAGAGACAGAAAGGGAGTGGATCCAGGAGCAGGGATGATGAAGAGAAACTAGGAAGTGTGGAGAGAAGGAAACTATAGTTAGGATGTATTGTATGAGAAAAGAATCTATTTTCAATAAAATAGAGAGCAAAAGGATGCTCTGATAGTAGGGTAGGTAAATATCCTTCATTAGATATTTCCTTTTTAGTCAGATTTTCAAGGAGTAGATCATGGTTGTGATGTCACTGTGCCATCTGTGCCCATGAAATGCAAGCACAAACATTTATTTACCAAATAGCCACAATATTGTGAACACAACTTCTAAAATCAGCACTTTCCCCATTCCTGAAACAAATAGGAGGAAAATTAAATTACCATGAGACAGAAAAACCCTCACCTGGAGCCTGGTTTGTTGGATCTGAGTCAATATGTCCAGAATAATTAACATTTGCTATGAAGTTTGCTTCTAGAGACACAACATTCCTATAAATATGAATGTTAAAACAGCAGTGAATTGTGCTTAAGATATAATTCTATGTGACCTTCACTGTGCATTTTCTTTCTGCCCAGCTGTATGCTACTATTAGTTAGGACTCTCTTGAATGACACCACCCTTGGTGCAAAGTATGAGCAATGGTTTTGCCCTGTCCTACTGTAATCTGATTCAGAACATCCCTGAAGCTACTGCAATCTTTTTTTTTTTAATTAAATAAAGCAGGAAAAAGAAAAAGGTTTCAAAGACATCTTTTTGATCGTACCTGATATTGGAGTTTTAAAAGACACTTCAGGGATTCTAGCATTTTTGGTTAAGAACAAGTAATATAACAGTGATACAAATTAATAACACCAAGCTGAGAGGAAAATCAGGTCAAAGCAAAGAGAGAAAGCTTATTAACATAAATTGGGGCTTTTATTTCCACTTCTCTGGTTTTCTAGTTCATTTTCTTCATAAAAAGTTTTTCATGCATGCTCTGTTACAGGTAGGTAAACATAGAATTTATTGAAGTCATGTCTTATTACCATCTTGAATCCCCACCCAGACGTGTGGTTTCCGTGTTCTAATGAGTCATAAGAGTATATCTGCATCTGCCCCAGGGTCTAGTTATCTTGCTTCTTGCTAGTACTAGTCATTTACTAATATTCTAAAGGGTTGTCCAAGAGGTCTCCAAACTTACAATTCACACCTTCCCCAGCATGTCCTGAGAATCACACATCTACATTCGCATGTGAGCTACCATTTCTCTGAGTACCTCTCTTTCTATTAACTGCTTAGCTGGATCTATGTGGAGATCACATCCTAATAAATTCTGCCTCTGCTTCAGAATGGGTTATTCTGAAATTCTTTTCTGGAGAGGCGTTAAGACCTGGCTTCATCTCTGTAAAAGCTTCCTATGAAGAAATTCACTGATTGCTGCAGACAGCACTGCAGAATTCTTATGGGGAAGTTTGGGTCTTTTTTCAGTCTTATTAATAAAGCCAATTAAGAAAGAACTGAGAAGACAGATCAAGGACAATTTAATGAGAGTTAAAAGAAAACAAAACAAACAAAAATCCAGGAGAGAGAAGTTGCACAATTTGATAGCCAGAGGAGAGAGAAGAACTTGAGGAAGAAATCCATACACTTTTTAGTTAGGCACGGGGATTTAACAAGCAGACAACCACAAGACACACAAATAGGCACATGGCAAATTGGGTAGCTGTGCCGCCTGCAGAGAAAGAGTGAGAAAGCCCAAATTGGTAAAGAACCTGTTTAGAAAATGAAGAGTCATATTTTTATTTATTTTCAGAATACTCCAGAGTAGCTGGCAGATTTATAATGCTGCAAGGCTGGAGCTCTGTGAAATCATTTGAAATGTAAATTAAAAAATATATTGAATAAATAAAAAATAATAATTTCTCATGCAAAAAAAAAGAAAGAAAGAGAGAATGCATGGCTAGGGATGGGCAATGGGTGGGTGGGGGAGCTTCTGGGAAGGAACGAAGTGCATCACTTCGTTAAAGAGATGAGTGTTCCTCCTCTCTCTTAAGCATAACAAGTTGACACATAACTTTAGATGTGAAGTAGAACAAGTGTCTGTTACTAAGGACAAAGGGCTGCTTCATTTCTGTTCCCTAAAACAGATATTTTTCTTTTATTCTACTCAAGTAGAGGTAAATAGATCTTAATTGTTTCTCATCCCTATAGAGAAAGGCATCTCAGGAGCTTATAGTATACAAGATTCTGCACTTCTGAGTGGTGCTCCTTTAACTAGGTCACTGATTTGCCCTACTGAATTTTAGATATCTACCAAGGCCATATACTCCACTGACTTGACCAGAAGGAAATAGATGAGCTCTTAATGGTGCCTAACAGTGCTTTGTCCCTGCTCCCCACACTTCTGCTGCTCATGGGGCCAATAAGGTATTTTCTTCTGAGAATGTATTACTTTAGACATTGAAAGAAAAATCAATAAACTTTAAAATATATGGTAATTATAGGGAATGCACTATGCAAAGTCAGAAACCTCAGTGACTGAGTCTGTAGCTGGCCAGTTAATAGATTCCAGAGTGCTGCAAACATTAGAAGATACGCAGAAGCAGACACTACAGTTACTCTACACAGAAAATACACAGAGAGACAGCAGCAGGGACTGACCCAAAGAAATATGATGTTTAATGATACAACCAAGAAAGGATTTGTTTATTATCTCTCCACACATCGTCAAATTCTATTTTCATGTAAGTTTGGACATTTTCTTGTATTGTTCAAAATCCTATAATCAACTTAAGAGACCAGAACACTGGAAGAAGTTATTGTTTCTTCATATATATACAGACAGACAAACAGACAGATATATACAAACACACAAAGAAACTTACACACACACATACATACATACATTAATATACATATACATGCACATACACACACACATAAAATCTCAATTAACTTTCTGAAACAAAGAACATCTTTGTAGTGTGATTTTTAAAACATAATTGCAGAAAAACATGTTTATCTCAGGCTTCTGGAAAAATTATTTTATTCTTTGTGTAGAAAAAAAATTGGAATCTGCAAATCCTTGTCATTACTAAATTTAATCATTGCTTTGTCTTGAAGTGATACTTTGAGGAAATGGAATATTTTGCTGCATTGTGATTATAAAATTTAAACATGAGTGTTGAATACACAAAATTTGATATGTTAAATGATTTGTTTTGTTTTTATTAATATTTTTATTATTTAAAACAATATATATATATATATATATATATGGTGTTTTGGATTTTTTGGTTTTTTCGAGACAGGGTTTCTCTGTATAGCTCTGGCTGTCCTGGAACTCAATAGTCCAGGCTGGCCTTGAACTCAGAAATCCACCTGCCTCTGCCTCCCAGAGTGCTGGGACTATAGGCGTGCACCACCACCTCCCGGCCTTAAATATATTTTTATCTCATTCTTCTGCTCTCCCAAGTCATTTCAGATTTTCTGCTCCTTTCTAACCATTCAACTTTAAGTTCTTTCTCAAAAAAGCCACTAAAACCCAGTACAAAAAACACTCAAAACCTAGAACATTAAAATATTTTGTCCAAAACGAATTAAAACACCAAACTGTAATCCAAGTAAAAGCACACAAAGATTGTGAAGTTAATTGTTTGTTGATTGTATACTCCTGAACATGAGATCTGTCCAGAAATGCCTGATATGTAGTGTCACTACATTGGAGTAAGTTTGCTCTCCCAGAAAGTATAAATGGCAGTTCTGTTGACTTTTTCCCTAGTAGATAGGCTTATTTTGATTCCTTCATTCATTTTTTGTTCATTCATTCATTCCTTTTTTGGATATAACTAAAATTCAATAAGATAAACAAAATCTAGCATGTTGAGATTGGGTAAGACAGACCAATAGAAGGCAAAGAGTCCAAGAGAGGACACAAGTCAGAGACCCATATGCTGGCATCTCAGAAATTCCATAAAAACACTAACCTGTAATACATAAGATAATCATACAGGATCTGGTGCAGACCAGTGCATGCTGATTTAGTCTCTGTGCTTGTATACCAGCCTTGTTCACGTTGATTTAGAGGCCTTGTTTTCTTGATGTCATTTATCTCCTCTGATCTTACATCCTTTTTCTCCTCTTCCTTTGGCTTCCCTGTGCTCTGAGAGAATGCGTTTTATAGCCATACCCTATTTTTATATGCTCCATATTCCCTTTATCTGCATAATGTCTGGCTATGTCTCTCTCTATATTTTTTTTTCATTTGGTGCAGGAGGAAGCTTCTGTGATGGTGGCTGAATAAGGCGCTCATCTAAGAGTACAGCTAAATGTCATTAGGAGTCATTTTATCACTTCAGTTTTCTTTTTCTTTTCTTTACATTTCCTCTCTCTCTCTCTCTCTTTCTATTTATTTCCTTCCTTCCTTCTTTCTTTCTCTTTTCTTTTTGACCAATATCATTTGTCCTATGTTTTATACTATGTCTCTGGAATAAAGAAAAATTACAGATACACAATTTCATTTTCATTATGTAAAGTATGTCACTTTCGTTGCATTCCATGGGCCTAAAGATTTCCCAGTGATCATTTGTTGAAGCGACTATCAATTTGATTTTTTTAAATCTTTCGGCACATCATAAACCTTTCACTGTAAAATAGGCATAATCAAAACACAGCATTGTTATGGATCATGAAGACCATGTAGGTTACACATGCCATACACAAAGCACAAAAATGTCTGTGTGACTTAATTCCTTTTTTGTAACTTATTAAACATTTTTAGCAACCATCACAGCTATTTTTGGTCATAATTTAATGCCTCTGTATTTTACTAGAAATTATTTGTATGAATTCACTTAGAGGAAATTGGATAAGAGTAATTGATTACTGTACAAAGTACTATTAACACTGCTTTGGGATAGATAATAATAAATTCAAATAAGTCTACTGAGTCACTTGTCCTATGTCAATCTATTTGGAAGGGTCAACGTGGGTATACACTTCAAAGACAGAGCTGACAGACAGTGGGTGCTTTGGTCTTGTTCATTCCAATTGTGTGCTTCCCTCTGACAGCTATATCTTACATTAATATGATAAAACACATATCATGTACTAAGCATATAATATGTATATAGCAAAATGATTTCATATATTTCCCTTAAAAATGTGACACACTAACCATGTAATAAATGAGCTGGAAACCTGAAGTATGTGTATATTTTACATTATTAGTGAGATTTTATTTTAAGGTCATGTATTGTAGCACATGTGGCAGAAAGTATTCCAGAAATATGATAGAATAATGACAAGAAAAACAAGATTTAGGTTCACTTATTTCTATAGAGTAACACAATCTCTTTTAAAGATAAGATTATTAATATTTTTATTTATGCATGGTGGCCATAGCTAATTTTTGAGATGAGCTTCTGATCAATATTATATATGGAAGACTTCCCCATTAGGCAAAATAATGATGAGGTTAAGTCAGGTACCTAAGATGGGAGGTGTGATTCAAAGTCTGATATATCATTCTTTTGGTTTTATCCTGAAGTCTGTGCTGCTGACTTTATATCTTTGCAAAACCCTGTTTATGACAAACTACCTCAACATATGTCTATTACTCTAGTTTGATGCTTAATTGCATATCATTTCGCACCCCAATATTCATTATACACTTGAGATTTCTTCCTAAACAGACATTTAATCATTCCCATTTGCCATCCCACATTAATTTACATTTTGTTGTTGATAACATAGCTTTATTCATTTTTATACTATTGCAAACTCTTTTTTTTCTTTTATCCATTTTAAGACAATGGTGAGGGTCACAACAGCTATAAACCTTGCAATGACAGAAAACAATGGCAAATTTTGCATTTGTTTATATTTTGGTGAGGATAAGTGAGGATAATGTGTCACAGTGCTTATGCAGGTCAGAAGAAAAGTTTTTAGAGCCGCTTCTCTCTACCACTCTATGGATCCTCTTGGGGAGTTATGTCCAGATAACTCCCCTGAGCTCAGAGTAAATGGAGGACTCCTGTTTTCCAGGAAGGCTTCCCCTTCTTTGACCTTGTCTTGAGGGGCCAATCCCCAATGACCTGGGGAAGGTCACTTATCCCTAGGAAAACCTACAAGTTCAATTTCATCTTTCCTAATAAAAACCTGCCCAGCAAGTACCAGGGATTCTGGCATGCCTCTCCTTACAAATGAAGCATTCACAGTACTTTAACCTCCAGCCAATGATTTTTACATTCACTATGAAAACTCCTTCCTCTTCTCCATGGTTCATATTTAGACTTTGTTCACTCTGAATAGAATGTATGCACACGAGCTGTTTTACTGAAGATTGTCTAAGAGAACTATTTCATTAAAAGCTGCAACACTAAAATCCTCTAAGAAGGCCTTCTCTCCCCTACGCTTACTCCCAGTTGGACCCAGATCCTGTCAGTACCACCCATTCTAGACTCCTTCCAGCCTGGTATGCAGTGGTGCATGGACACCCTGAGAGAGGAAGCGAGATGTGAAACCACAACTGGTCCCCAATACGCAAAACCCAGATCCAAAGATTGAATTCAGTTCACTGTGTTTGACAACAAGCCCCCGTTACACATTAAATGTATAAATCAAAATTTCAAAAGAAAAAATTATATTCACCAATCTCTGTGAGTTACCACCATTTCTTTTAAAGCTAAGAATATTAGTATTGATATTTATGTAAGATAACCATAGATGCCTTGAAGTGAATTTTTGATCATTATTTATCTGTCAGGCTTTCACATTATACAACATATTGATCTGGATAGGTCTCATTGTAAAATGATAGGCAAAAAAGGAACTCTTAAAAAAACATGTTTCAGTTAAAATAGCAAGGACATTATGTTATGATTGATTTTCTTATAACATTGCCTGTATAGAATGTATGACTTTAAAATACAAGAAGAAACGAGAGTCCCAGGAGAAAGGATAGAATTTGTAAGAAGGTTTGATTTTAGAAAGAAAATTGAAGTGGAAATTGAAATTGAAAAAAAATGTAAATGGACATGAGAGGCAAAAAGAATTCAATATATATTCGTCTTTGTAAGTTCTAGTCTACTGACTACAAGTTTATTTTATTTTCAAATATTTGACTTTAAACATGCTCTCTGTCTGTCTGTCTGTCTGTCTCTCTCTCTCTGTCTCTCTCTCTCTCTCTCTCTCTCTCTCTCACACACACACACACACACACACACACACACAGAATCAACCACACAAACGAGCAGAATACACACAGGAACATTTTACTTTAAATAGGTTTTTATCTATAAATATTTTAATAAACACATTCATATTGAATAACATAAGGAGATTTAACATTTGAGAAAAGAATCTAAGTTGGAGACTCATGTGTACTTTGTTCATTTGAAAATATAGTTATGATGATACAATCATCAAAATAAAATGCAGAGGCCAGAGGCCCTAGAGCCCCTGATACAAGAGTTGTGGATGATTATGAGCTGTTGGGTGGTTGGTAGAAATAGAGCTCTAGTCCTCTGAAAGAGTAGGAAGTAGATATAACATCTCTTTAGTTCCTTGAGTAGACTTCTCACATAGACTACTGAATTTATCAATAGTCTATTTATTTATTTAATGTTTGTGAGCACACTGTTGCTTTCTTCAGACACATCAGAGGAGGGTATCAGAACCCATTACAGATGGTTGTAAGCCACCATGTGGTTGCTGAGAATTGAACTCGGGACCTCCGGAAGAACAATTAGTAATCTTAAGTGCTGAGCCATCTCTCCAGCCCTGAATTTATCAGTTTTTAAAGCCCAATCTTTTAGAGTCCCATCATACTACTTATAAAAAATGTACCTTATTTTGGTCAGTGGATGCACAAAGTAACAAAACAACATGAGACATTTTTAGTTTAAAATGGACTTTAATAGATTAATGTGGTTATACCTATGAATGTGCCTAGTTTTCCTTTGGTATTAAGTAGCTTTTAAAAACAAGTCTCTAGTTTTAAAAGTATGAATTTAAGATATAGAGCAAGTGAGTGGGAGGTTCATGGGAGGAGTTGAGGGAGAAAAGGGAATGAAAGAAAATATTGTAATTATATTTCAATTTCAAAAGATAAGTATTAAAAAGTAAGTTACTTGGAATCCATCTCTCCTCCAAGAAACATGCTTAGCATCTCCGTATATATTTTTAAGTAACTTAAAATATAAGTTAGGACAAATTTAAAAAAAACTACTTACTTTATGCTACCACTGTCTTCTTATTCAAGATTCCCAGAAACAGAAGTGACAAGAATGTACCTTCCAGATAATTTATTATAATTCCAGTCCTTTAAAACTTGTTTGCTGTCTAAACATAGTCAATACCAGTCTTTGTTCAAACCATGACTTTAACTCTTTAACCCTATGCTGTGGATCTATCAGAAATATACTCCCTATGAAGCACTTTGTGATCCCAACAGTCTTGATTCTAACGATTGTTTTATTTTCAAACTATAAATATTGTTTTTTCTCTCCTTGGTGTGGAAAATTGGCTACTTCCATATTACATGCCTACTGAAGTAGGAAACTGCCGAATCAGGTAGGAAAACATCTGGCCACGAATAAATCAGCATTTGTCCAGTATTTCAAAGTGTGAAACTAGGCAGACAAGCACATATCCTAAGATCTCTGCTTTCTCCTGCTTCCCTGTAGAGAGATTGGAGCTAATATGGCTGCCACCACCATCTGTCTAAATACTAGTGTTGTCTTGAATTAACACAGTGAAACTAGTGGAGGACAGAATTTTATTTGTACATTTCTTTACCAGATGCTTAGCAATGTGAAATAATCCACAAAGACTCAAACCAATTAAGCTCATAACAAATAAATCAATGAGAAATAAAAAGCAACCAATTCAGAGCAACTAAATGTTTTTTTCCATAAGTCGATCCATGTAGTTCATGAATTATATATTTATTAAAAAATTTTAAATAAGAATCACTGCAGTGTTACTAATAGTGAAAGGAATATCTCTATAATAATCTGCAACATTTTATGCCATCACTCATTAGAAAAAAAATCACTAAATTCCCCGATATTACACTGTAATTGGATTTGTTCTATTCTGTCTCCTCTCAAGAAATCTTAGAACAGGTTCCAAACATAGACAGTGAGCAGAGAATGGATGGATCTAATGTTGATGGTCAATGACAGAGCCACAGTGCACACAGATGTTATCACATCTGTCAGGCTGGCTGTTTGTAGCATAAGCATCTTTACTTCAAGGGATTTCTTCTTGAGATCTGGATAAGAACTCAGTTTCCTGCATACTAGATAATGCTGTGCCGACTATGAATTCAAACTGATTATTAAGTCAAATCAATCAACTATGTAATAGTAATATAAGGAAAAGGAAGTATTTTTTAAATCAGTTCCACCAGAAAATGAAAAAAGCAACTGATTTATTAATATTTTGCTTTAACCTAAATTTTAAGTTTGTATTGGAAGTTATTCTGCCTTGTAGTCAAATTTCACTTGAAAACTTTCTGTGTAAGTGTATTTTGTTTTACTTCTAAAAGTCCTGGGAATTTCTTAGCAATTATAAGACACAGACTGCATGAATGTTGATAGGTGTTGTTCTGTTGAATATGAAAATCAACTTCAAAACAAGATTCTGATAGGGTTTTAGTGCTTTAACAGTTTATAGCAAACATAAACTACTTCAAGTAGTAATCATTTGGAATTTGAGAATATACTTAATATCTAATATATGGTAATATATTAAACAAAGGAAAACATATGCATGCACATTGACATATGTGCTTTCTGCACATAGAATCAGCAAATTGGAATAAATATGGTTGTTCTAAGGTGACAGAAATATCTATAGCCATTTACATTACAAAAAGATAAACAAAGTAATATATATAAATGGAAAAATCTACATTTATTTGAATATTTATTATTTATTATCTAAATTTTATATGTATAAATGTTCAGATTAATAGTTCATGCATGAATTGCTGACTTAATTAATATTCAAAAAGAAAACAGGGAAGGAAGGAGATGAAGAAGATTGTGACAAGCAGCAGAAAGAGAGCAATATTAAATTGGCTACGATGAAAAAACTCATTGCAATATAGTCGTTAGATCATTGAATTTGAGTTTGAGCTCCATGGAGTTTTGCCACTAATTTATCTGAGAAATGTTTCCATTTACAATTGAACATCAAGTTCATCTTTCTTTGTTAAAGAAAACATGACAACAATGTTAAGTGACAGAATATAAATGCATATGGGACTACGACTGTCTTAATATTTCTATGAAATACTGGATTCATTGAAATGAGGAGACACACAGTGATCTGGGACTCTGGCACATCCATCATTCATGATGCCGGAAGCCTCGATCAGTTACAGACTGTGTCACCAATCTAAGCCATATTCATTTGAATGCGCCCTGTGGCTTCAGCAATGGAGACTCTGTATCCTCAAGCTAGTCACTCAAGTCAGTCACTCCTTGGGATCGATCATATTGCTTTCATGTTCAGTTTTACAAGAAGAAGTCTCAAAACACACATGCTTCTTAGAACATATTTTCTATGGTAGATGTTTTCCTTCTTACATAAGAAGGAAGATTATTTGTAACCATCCTTTATTTAAAAGTGCCTTTATAATTAGCCATGGGCTCATGCATTCTTTCTGAAAAGTGGTTATAAATATCCCTATAGATTTTCAAGACCATATTTTAATATTTTAGCAGCCATTTGAAGATATAAAAACTTAGAGATAGAAATATCATGTATTAGTACCAAGATTTTTTTTCTAAAAATTGACAACAAAGTGGAAATATGCATTTTGTTTCTAAATTAAGAAAGTGTTATTGTTTTCTAGCCTCTCACTGGATTGAAATGAGAAAATTCAATTTTTTGATCAATTCTTGTGCACTGATTTGTAATAAATTAACTGAATTTCTATCATGCTACCTGCCTCTTCTTATTAAACAAGAAATATCGAATCCAATCAACATTCCAAAAGAATATTTGACAACAATTAATAATAATATGGGGAAGAATAAGTTAGATGTCTAAGAGATAATTTAAAATATGAAAATTAATGAGAATTATTGTTGTTGTTGTTGTTTTAACAGTTCCTGCTCCAAATGACTATTCAGTTTGAATTTAAAACAAAAAGTGATGTTTATTGCATTATGGAATACAGTCAGAAAATGGGAAACATGCGATCATTTAATGCTAGATATTTGATTAGTGGACTTATTACATGCATTTTATTTCACCACAGTAAAATCATTCATTCCAAAGTAATCATTACATACAACAGGAAGCTTGCCAGTGTTTTATTTGTTTAAGCCATTGATTGTGAATAAGTACAATATGAAAATTCTCAAGAAATTATTTCCAAATTGCCAGGTGAGAGAGGAATTCTGTTTTCTGTGTTTGTATATTTTCAAGGAAACTGAAACTCATATGAACCTGTATTCTAAGAATTCAGGAATTATTAAAAGTATCCATGCACTCATGACCACCATTATCCCACTCTCCCCTCCTTTATTGCTTTGTAATTTCGGTCGATCTCCCATTCACCTTTATTTTGGATGTTACTTCTAATGCCAAGTCATTTGATCAATTGTAATCTTTGATCTTACTTTCTTGGCTTTCAGTCTCATTGTCTGGACTGGTTTATTACCTATCTGGCTTTAGAATGGCCAGGTTCAATCCTTCACACGTTTTACCTTCCATTTATAAAGTAATATGCTCAAATTATTTGATATCCTTCCCTTGGCCTGAAAGGGCCTGAAATGGCCTGTAGGAAAGGCGTCTGTATCCATGGGGCAGTATATTCAACCTCAGTTCTAAGCATATTCTATATTACCTTAATTTTATCATGTGAGTTGCCTAGTAAAATTAGAACTAAATCCTCTACCACTTTCTGCAGTTGTGATAAATAAAACATTTTCACCAGGGTAAGTGAATCATCCCTATGAAGGCATAAGAGGGTGAGAACGGGAAGGCATATTGATTTTATAACTTCAATGCTGCTGAGTAGTCACGGTATTTGTGAAGTTTTATACATGTGCTATAAGAAAAAAGAAATGCAAGGCATTCTTACTAAATCTCCAATATAGTATAGGGATTAACCTAAGTAACTTGGACACAGAACAAAGGGACACAAGTGAATGATTTCACAATATGTTTCCAAAACTGGAGACAGTGCACAATTTGAAATTTTCTCATTTGAAAAATCAGTAGTTTGTGTAGAGAATGTAGCTTTCAGGTAGATAGCCTTTCAGGAAAGGCAGGAGTCCATTAGTCCCAAAGGAGAGATAGATTACAGTGGGCAAAGAGAGCCAGGAGTGGAAACACCTCCCAGGAAAGCTCATGGGCAGTGTGAACGGAGATCATCCCAGGTCCGACCGAAGTCTTTGGATGTGAGTCTGACCTTGGCATCATTTTATTTCTGATGATGCCTGCTATGAGTGTGGTTCTACCAGTGTGTACATATCATGTATGGGGCTTTTGATTTGACTCTTAGAACTCAAAGAAAAACATAATTAAGTACTTAAAATGTGTTTTTAATAAAAGGAAATGCCATGCAGGGATAAGGACAGCATCACCTGGTTCTCGTTCACTTGTTTTTATATAAAAGACTCTCCACCAGTCCTAATAGGGACTGTGGAATGAGAAGTAAGGAGCCTTTGACTAGTCCAACAATTGACTCACAATTCTGATGGACAAAGCCTATAATTTAGCACCGTACTCACTATCACAAAACCTTAATTTTTATTCTCTACACATTTATAATTTCTTATCCTACAAGAAAAATAGTCTACATAACAGCCTTGGGAGAAGAGTTATTGATTTCAAGAATGAACAAAAACTGTTAAAGTTTTTTGTTTTACAGTCTTGAACTGTAAAACATGTTGACATACATGTTTTAATGACATGGAAACTAACAGCACAATACAAATCGGAATGGTATGGGAAAAAAACCTATAGGCATCTCTGCTTAGTTGTGATATATTAGTTATTAATATTTGAAAGTTTATATTTACCTTTTAGAATATGATGAAGTAATATTTCCTCCCCAGAAAGTAATCATAAATTTTGGTATAAAACTTCAAAGTACTTCTGAGCTTCTGAAGCTTTTCCATGGCTTTCTCAGGCACCCATGTTGCTCAGATTATAAAGCCCGAAAGCAAAATATTATGGGACTGACTAGATTGCTTCAGTGACCTAATAAGAACCAGTGGCATAAAAACCATGAGGCAGCATAGATGCAGAGACCTTCGTAAACAAGCAAAATTGTTTCTGCTCCTGTATAGTTAAGAGCTTAGCTGTCAAATGCTATTAGAGCTACACAAGTTTGATTAAATTTATTTGATGGAAAATCATTTTATATATGTTTAAAAGAGATAAGATAGAAAGATATATCTTTCAGGTGAACATATAAAGAATTCCACGCTTATTGTAATTTTCTAATATTTAGAGTAGTGATTTAGCCCCCATAATGTCACATTTTAGTTTCTTTTTTTCATGACAGGATATTGAACTATTCTATTTGAGCCCTGTTGTGGTTAAATTCTATATTTTTAAGAAATTCGTTTAAGTCTAATAAATTAAGACAACGTTTTTGAACAATTAGGATGGGTCCGATTATTCCCAGAGTAACTAACATGTTTTCAGGAAGTGAGCCCTAGCTAGACATGGTTGAATTGCTAAATGGCTGAATTTGCAAAAGTGGGCGATAATTAAACCGTTACGCTCAGCTCTTATTAAATATTAATGACTTCTCCATGACTTTGAATCCAAGGGTTTTCTACATGAGAGCGTCTGACCGACTGGGTTGTCTGAATGATGAATCGTCTGCCCTGTGGTGGTCTCCCTCAGCTCCACAGTACTCATAGGCTCAGAACCAGGAAATTTAACTGTGGTTGGCTGTGTTGGACTTGGCTTTTACCTTAGAACTTAAAAAGGAGCTTTCAATATTGATATCACTTTGCTTTAGACTAAAGGAACAAAACGTCTCCCTAAGGTAAAAATCCTGACATTAAAAAAAATAATAAAACATAAAAATCAAAATCACACCACTCAGCCAAGACTCCAGTCATCTGAAGGCGCTTGCCCCTGGTGTGGCTTCGGATCCGACTGCACACATGCCAGAACCCAAGCTCAGGAAAGCATCTGGGCAGCAGAAGCTGCTCTGTGTGGCCCCTCCGCCCTTCTTGTTGTTTATTTTCTTAACAAATGTTAGGCACCAAAGAGACAAATAGGGGTAAATGGCGCACTCATTTCCCATCTGGTTCTCTGGCAGAGACAAAAGCTGGACAAAGAGCATCCGTTTGTAAGGTTCCATCCTCCAGCATTACCTCCTATCTGGACACACAGTTTTCCACCAGTAGAGAAGGATGTAGTGATAGGTTGTAAGTAATAAAACACCATTCTTTCTCAATCCCCTATGACTAACATTGCATTCGTGAGACGTCCTTTACTTCACAGGACTATATTTTAACAAATACAAGACATAGAATCAAACTACTTGAAGCTGCTTAAATGAAATACTGTGAAATACATTAGTTAAGTTCTGATAGGAAAAATGGAGTTGTGTTTAGAGGTTAAATACATTGTTTCTGGATATAACTGAAAATGGATGCATAGGACCTTCCCCACCCCAGGCCAGATATGTAAAAAGAGACATGAGGAAAGATGAATGGGTAGGACAGGTGGAAGAAAGGAAAATGAAAAGGGAGGAAGGATAAAAGGAAAAAGGGATGGAGGAGATGAGAAGAGGGGGAGAAAGAGCAAGTGGAAGAAGGGGAGGGACTGGAGCATCTGTGTCATAGTTCTCAGTAATGCACGTGTAACAACCAAGTGGGTTTCCACACCCAATGACAACACCACTGTAACCCTATGCTTACCCAGTGACTGACAGCACTGTTATACCACCAAATAAAAGTTTTGTTGCCTGATATCCTCATGGAGAGCAGGGACGTAGAGAACAATAAAGAAAGGAACAAGGAAAGGGATGGAATAATGGAGACAAATCTAAAGTAACATACTGTATATAATACTTCATGTTCTTGTATTCAGACATCTGTCCATTTCAGACAGAAACCAAGAAACCCTAAGAAAATGGCAGCTGTGATGTAGGCAAGGACTACTTCCAGATCTATAGATAGTGAACAATAGGGAGAGGATATGAGTGACTCTGTTATGGACATACTGGTTGCTAATTTCCCATGAGATTATAGCTTCAATTACAAGAGGATATGTGAAACTACAAGTTGAGAAAAATATTTACACAACAACAACAGCAGCAACAACAAACTGGATATTTAAATGGTGAAGATTAATAAAATAAAGCAAAGAATATTAACATTCTCATGAAGGAAGAATTTCCATTAACAGGTATATTTCTGGGTTTGGAAATATGGTTCACTGGTTAAGAACATGTATTGTATCATAACGAACTGAATTTGCTACCCATATCCAGGTCTGATGGATCAGAATGCTTGTCAGTACAGCTCTCTCAGATCCAAAGCCCTCTTCTGACATCCTTGAACATGACACTTAGAAACACAAATCATATTAAGGCCTACACAAGTACACATAATTAAAAATAAGTGAATAAACAGAAGCATATTTCTGAGCTTGAATAGCTCTTAATGCTTTCAAAAGCATTGCCATATATTTATACATTGTAAATTCGATTTGTACATTTTTAGCTATCTTTGTCAAGAATTCAGAAAAACAGGAGCTGCATATTGTACTGGATTAAGCACAGATATGTTGATTCATTTCTGTCATTCTATTTTTTTATTTTCCACTCTTATTGTCAAAGTATTTTCAAATGAATTCTGGATCCCACTAGCTATGACGAAAATGTATTTTCATGTCCACTGCTAATGACATTACCAATCTGAATAAAATGTGTTTTTCTTCTACCCCTGCCATTACCTACATGATTACCTATGATGGATGGTTTCAAATAAGTATCCAAATAATATGCCCATATTACATGCATTGTTGTGTCTGTCATAAGCAGTTCAAGCTCTTAAGACTGGAATCCCTTTCTTTCCTGGTACCACTGACATGTTGCTAGTTCATCAGTGTCACCAGTAGATATTGGCTGTTTCCCCTTAATTGTAAAGCATGAAAGATACCATCTCATTTAGAAGTCTAGAGTTTCATTATTTTATAGCACTGTCACCACTTCTGCTTTAGATATGAGGGCATTGGATTACAAAGAGCTTGTTATTTTCCTAGGATGAAACAGCCAATTGTGGGAATATATGTAAGTGAATTGTATCACACAAGCCTTGTACTGTCACACCGTATGTGTGAACAGTCTACCATTGTGTGTGATGTCACAGAAGGATTTTGAAGCTTTCTCTATCACAGATCCCATATGAGTTTCACAGATCTGTGTAACACAGATACATATTCATTGATAACTATGTGTGTGATTATCTCTTTTGCTACGAGCAGGTCATCAGAACCCTTGGCCCTTTGGAACTGGTCCTTAATACTCCTAGCCATCACAGAGTTCATCATGGTAAGGCAGTTCTGTTGCTTCTTCTTCATCCTTTTTCTTTTTAATTTACTATTATACTCATGTTACTTTAGTAATAAAAATATACCTCACACTGTGACTGGACACTATATAAATAAATATTGCTTCTCCTTTTCTGTTTAGAGAAGCCTCAGCTTGAAAGCATGGGCCGGTGGCCCTTACCTTTTCAAACTCTTTCCATCTTAATTGTGATTGAGAAGTACACTAAATGGCTAGAGAGGAGCTTGAAAGAGCCCTCTGTGAAGTACTCTGACACAGCGCTAAGTTTCTGCCCTGTCCACAGTGAAATAGTCTTAAAAACTATTGTCACTTTTTAATAAAAATTTGTTTGTTTGTTTACATACACTCCATATTTTATTCCCTCTCCCTTTCCATTCCTGCAGTTCTTTCAAACAGGAACAATTATGGATCAGAGTTGTGACTGTGGGATGCCAACCCCCTCCCTCATGTGATGCCCCATCTTCCTGCTGGAAGTAGGCTCTATAAGTTCTCTCTCCTTCCTGTTGGTTATGCCATCTGCAGTCCCTCCCTTTGACTCTGGAGAGTCTCTCGCCTCCCAGATCTCTGGTGCATTCTCAAGGGTCTCCCCAACCTCCTATCTCCTGAGGTTGCCAGTTTCCATTCTTTCTGCTGGCCCTCGGGGCTTCAGTCATTTTCCCTCACCAAAAACCAGATCAGGTACTCCCCATCCACTCCCCCCTGCTGCCCTCCCAGATCCTCCCCTCACTCTCCATTTGTGATTACTTTTAAAGGGATTTTATTTTTGAATATGTGCATTACAGGAAACAAACCATGAGAAGCCAATTACATTAGAAAATAGGTTATTTTAAAACGTAAAAATATAATAATATATATATAAATTTACATATTTAATATAAATTATATATATATATATATATATATATATATATATATATATATATATATATATATATATATATTCGCTCTCCTGCCTCTGTTGAGTAAGGATCTCAGCAGAAACTGTACTGGCTAGATTAAAAAAAAAAAAAAAAGACCCCGTGTGTCTAGTGCCAAGGCATAAAGACACCAAGTTTAGTTAAAATCAATTGCATTTTATTTGGGCAGCAGAAGAATCATTAAGAACGTGCATTATTTGTGATCAGAACATAAAAGTAAACTTGGAATATTATGAGCTTTAGCATACATGAATACATAATAGACTTTTCAAGTAATGAGGCCCAGGTAACAGAACATCCAAGCCATTTCCAAATACACTGCATGAATAAATCTTAGGGGCATAATGCTGAGGGCACTTGACAAAGTCGTGAACTCTGTCCTTCTGTTCCTCTTAGTCTCTGCCTTCACAGGTAGCATTAGAACACTACAGCACTGTCTTCCCAAGGGGAACTTGGCCCTTTCTCCCAGGCGAAGGTCGCAGCAGCATCAAAAAGGAAGGGTCAAGCTCTTTCAACCTCAGCCCTATCTCCTCTCCTGGGAGCAGTTGGCAAAGGAGGGTCAGATTCTTATGGATTCTTCTGCATAAACAGGAAAATCTGGAAGGAGGAATCAATCCACACTGACAAAACCAACAGCCGGGAATTTCTTCTTTACCTCACTTTCCCACTTCCCCAGACATCAGTCAGGCATGCTTAGCATCACATCTTCTCTATATGTTGGGATTAACATTTTTTGGTGAAAGCTGTCCTGGGCATTGTAGAGTGCTTAGCAGAGTTCCTGATATGTGTCTACTTGAAGCCTCTGTATGCTCTTCTGATTGTAATTACAATCATGTCTTAAGATGTTGCCACTCATTCCTTTAGAGGGAATCTCTCTCTTTCTCTCCTAGTGGAGAACCATGTTTAGATGGTGTGTTAGCTTTCTATTCTGTTCTTAGGGATTTTTTTTGTTACTTATCAATCAACTGAATACTTGCATGCACAGAAAGTGTGTCCATGAAAACGGATGAATGGTTTAGTGGATTAAAACTCTTTACTTCAGCTTTAGCAACGTTTATATCATTATGGACATTTAAGTTTTAAAACACACAAAATTTAAGAAAAGTTGCCAGTTACATTAAGTTTAAATTGTAATCCATGTATTTTGGAGCTGGAAAATTAACATATTCCTAAAAGATGTCATTATGAGAGTAATTTAATTTTTAAATGTGACTTTTATTGCTAGAACAGTCAACAATCACTCTAATCTTCTTTATAACACAACTCCAAAGAAAATAAATAAAAATACATAGCTTCAAAACAAAAACAAGCTAATATATATTTCCTATTTAAATTTATTTTTATTATTATAATTTTGCTCATATGAGTATTTTTCTGCATGTATACCTGTATTCAACATGCATACAGTCCCCTCTGAGGCAAGAAGAGCATGTCAGATGCCCTCAAATCGGACTTGCAGTTTCTCATGAGCCACCATGGGTGCTGTGAGTTGAGCCACAGAACTGGACACACAGCCAGTGCTCTTAGCAGCAGTGAAACCATTGTTCCAGCCCCCAAATACATTTATTATCGTCTCACTTTCTTTTTACTTCCTCTGAACAATGTGATAATTATTTCTTAGTAGTTTATGAAACTAGTTATGTGAATATATGTATATTTAGCATTATGAATATTTAGCATTGGAACATGTGCATAAGTTTCTAAAAGATCTCTTTAATAAAATTAATTACAAAATAATTTAAATGAGACTACAGCTCACAAATAAAATCTGTTATTGTCAATGATAATCTTTTTTTAATTTTTGTGGTCATAATATGGTTACAATATTTACTCTTCCCTTTTCACCCTCTAAGCTGTCACACATATCCTTCCCCATTCTATTCCAAACTCAAGGCCTCTTTTCTCACTAATTGTTATCGCTTGCATCTATGATTAATATATATTATATGTGTACACACACACACACACATTCTTAAATTTGACGTGCTCAGCCCTGTACAGTGCCACTGGTATGTATGTTTTCCGAGTTGGCTCTTTAGCACTGAATAACCAGAACCAGCTATTGTGAGCTTCCCTGTGCAAGTCCACCTTTTTCCCTCTCAACTTTCCTCAGTTACTTAGGTGAAGGAGAAGATATTTTACAAACCATTTTATTTCTTGAATTTTTTCTGTATGTTCTAAGGCAAGAAAAATAGATTTTTTGAAAGCCCCATTTCATCTATTTGAAAAATGACTTTCAATATTTTTTTTCTCACAGGCAGAAACCGTTACTGCATAGATAAAAACTATGCTGGCACTCTTATTATTTGGGATAGAATTTTTGGTAAGTAAAATGTACAAATATTATAATAGGTAATTAGCTGCTTTGGAAGTGATGGAAACTCAGTAGTCATATTGTAATGCTTCTCTTCCAGGAACGTTTGAAGCAGAGAATGAACAGGTCATATATGGTCTAACCCATCCCATTGATACATTTGAGCCATTCAAAGTGCAGGTAATTCATTCATCCTTTATCTTTCTGAATGTATACAGTTTCAAAAATTTTATCTTTAAGCAGAAAATGCTCATTGTAGGTGAAAGTGCTTTACATTGCTGTGAAAAATGTTTTACATACAAGTGAATTTGTAAATAACTTAGTGGTCAAGTGACACCTTGAGTCAGATGAGCAAGATCCATTAGTATAAGCATTTTCAAATGTGCCTAATACTTCAAATGCAAAGAAAGTGCCTCTCTAGCAAACATGTTCTTTCTCAGAACAGACCTGAAATATATTCATGTATTCAGGAGCAGTGGTAAGACATATAATTAAGGCTGATCCCACAGTATGAAAAATATTTGCTTCAGGCCTTCAAACTGTGGTTAGAAATTCAACATGAGGCCTTTGCCCCTCTCATCTTAGAACTGGGTGTCAAGGAGCATTATCCATCAGTTAGGTCCACATATTACCTCTCCTGCTAAGCCTTTATAGAGCAGACCAATTTTCTGTTGCACATGTGGTATTGCTTGCTTGCTAGCCTTACTGGTTGGCACTAGAGAAATGAAGAATGTCTGCCAAGTTCCGACATGTCAGCTTCAGACTGCCTCAAAGGCTCCTGAGGTTACTAAATCACAAATGAGGAAAAGGTAACAATGCTCTACAGGCTAAGATGATCATCCAGTGACAGCTCTGTGCAGTGGGTTGGTTGCAGCACCTTGGAAGTAACAAATTACTAGCCTCTATTGGGAGTGCTTTGAAAACCTACTTCAGTTTGCACAGAACATCGAGACCAAAGGAAGATTGCCATCTCCTGAACCTCTGCTACATCAAGTACCTGCAAACTCAAAACAGTTCATTAATCATCAGTAATAAGTTATGAATCAGGGGCTTTTTTATTTCTATATTCTAGCACAGGAAACAGGTTCAGAGCACTTAAATAATGCCAAGTTTTACTGCCAGCTGTTAACCTAACCTAACAAACCAAGACCCAAGCACACTTAACTCATGTATAGCATCCTCGTTTTATTGTGGCTTCACACACCAGCTACATCAATTGCTATTCTTCCTTTACTGAAAGTCATTTCTGCATAGCCAAAATTGAAAAGGAAAATGCTGATGCTTATCCTCTCGTACATTTCTACTACATGACATTCCTTCCATCTTTACCCAGGCTGTACTCAGAAGAGGGAATGCCTCTTGGGAGACACAATAAATACAGTCGGAGCTTGACAACCAGATGTATTAAATTAAAATCAAATTAGAAAATTTACAGCAAAGTGCCCTTTTCCTTGCTTCAGATACATTTTCTCCTTAATATGAATAAATACAGAAAAGTGTAAAATCCTGCTTCATTTCTCAAGGAGAGAGCTTTACAAACCTGGTGCCGAAGTGATGGTTTCTGTAAAGTATAGATTTCGCTCATCAGCACTGTGGACTTAGTTTGGAATAGATTATAGGTGGTGCGGGTATTATTGATCAATAATACTCTTAATACATATCAATTCATAACACTCTTAAGCATGCCGTTGAGGAATACATTGTTTTTGTTTGTTTAAGTTTTGAGCATACTGGGTTCACACCAGAGAAAAGATCAGTGAGTGGATATTGTAAGAACTACATACGCATAGTCAAGTGAATGACTAGGGATTCCCTAAGAGCCAGCAGGAGACAATGGCAGGCATCCTTTAGCTGCTGCTTATTTAAGGCAAGTCTTAAGCCTCTAGGTATCTACCTTCAAAAATGCTTTCTTCACCATGCTAGGTGTCACCTGTGGGGCTAAGGTGCTCATTTTATTAAGAAATGTCAAGTTGGAAAGTTACGATAGTTAAGAGTTTTTAACACACAAAGTATTTACTTTCAGTGACATCCCTTTTGCATGAAGCTAAATTGCTTATGTAGGATTTTTCACCCCTGAAGGAACCCCAAATTTGCTGCAGTACATACAGGGATATGCTTGCTTTTGTTATGCATAGAGTACTCTCTCTGCTCTCTTTAGAAGATGCAGGTTCCAGGGGATTAGGAACTAAGTAAGTCAGAGAAATGTCTTTATGCTATTGTGATATATTGTTCATGGGTAGCACCCAAATGTGTACAAATAAAATTGAAACACATTTTCAAAATACCAGTATTTTAATGATTCAGTATTTTAATGAGTGTTGGAAGTTCTAAACATAGTAATCTTCAGTATTACTAGTAGTGAAAATCTCTAAGCCAAGCTTCCTTCTAACATTTACCTCATCTTCAGAAACGTCTCCATTAAGTCCCATAATAACTCATGTTGATTCTTGGAATAGTTCAAGCAATCATAAAACCCATTTTTCTAATCTTAGCAATTTAAATTCACCCAGGGACTGCTAAAATACCAGCAAGACCACAAATTCTGAGAGCAAATGCTTTTCTCTCCATTAATGCATTTCTGTATTATAAAAAAAATCTCACATTTAGAGTCTGGATCTGATGCCCAAAACCCTAGGAATACATTCAATCCTATGGTGTATTTGTGTGAAATGTTCTTATAGTTAAAATTTATTGAGCACTTATATGTGGGTATGTTTTTAACTTCTGTGTATGTCAAATAAATGCCATTTAAAGAATGAGTATTCCTGCTATGACATTCAATATAAAGTTCTCTCTCAGGCACCAAACTTTTCCTTTCTTGTGACAGAATGAGTTATTTAGTGCTTGAACCTCTACAATATGAAATGTTTGTGAATATGTTTTGTTAATATCATGTTATTAGCATAAATCATTGTTGTAAAAATATTTGAACTGATAAGCATTCCTATGATGGCTTCATGTTCAACTGCAATATCCATCTATTTACATGTTAGAAACAAAGTTAGTATACACAGTTATTACTTTCACAGACTGCTGGTTATTTTTATTTGAAGCAACCTCATAGCTTCTTTCATCTACTTTGCTGATTTGTATCCAATTATAATATTCATTTCAAAATTTTAATTTCATTTAACTTCAAAGATGTTGATTAAAAACAGATTGAAGATATACAGGATGTATAGAATTTACTAAAATAGATAAAGTGATAACATAGTAATATATTATTTATCTTTTTATGTACAATGTCTATTATAGGCAATATGTAAATTATGTTGAATATCCTCACAAGTTATATAATTAATTATATTTAATTTTCCTTTTTATGTTTGTCTTACTTTGAATAAACTATATTTTTTTTTCTTCAAGTTTCACCATTTACTCTCTATATGGACTACATTCTGGACCACACCTGGATTCTGCCATAAGTTATCTGTTCTATTTAAAGGACCAGGATGGGGTCCAGGTAAACCAAGACTTGGCCTGAGTGAAGAAATTCCAGAGGTAATTACAGGGCATAGCATAAGAGATCTTGAGGCTAGACATGTGGCCAATTTGCATCTCTGGGTTTTGACCCATGTACAACTATAAAATGATGTTACCCAGTATGACGTATGTAAACAGCTCAATGAGAGGACACCACGATGAAAGTGGATTAAGGGAGCATTGCCTACTATGTAGGCATTAGTGCATTACAGGGTGTACAATTTAGGAAGTAGAACAATTGAACCTATTTTTCAGAACCATATAAACCTACAGCAAGAGCCTCCTGGTATGTTTGTCTTTCACTCAGAAACCTATAACCCAAGAGATGGAAAGACCTTTGGAAGTCAGGTCTATTCCTAATTTTATTTATGACAAAATGAACTACCCTAATTAGCAGTTCTAAAGTCATGCCAAAAAATGTACTGTTATGTCAAACAATGGGTGAATTTGTTTGATATTAGAATAAAAATATCAAACATAGAAATAACTTTCAAAGAACAAGAAAAATAGAAGAAACCAAGGATTTTTTGTTTGCTCATTTTTTTTCAAGACAGAATTTGTGTGGGTAGCCACAATAAATTCTTGGCAGTCTTGGAACGCACTGTGTAGACCAAGCTGCCCTCAGATTCACAGATATTCATCTGCCTCTGCCTCCTGAGTGCTGGGACTAAAGATGTGCACCAGACACCACTGGCTTATAAGATTTAAAAAATGAAATCTGAAATCTTCTTCTAGAGAAAAATAAAATTTGTGTTCAGTTGTTCATGATGTGTACTATAGTTCTTTACCAAGTAAGAGTCACAAAATGAAGTACAGAAAAAATAGGAAAAATCAATTACCATTTACAAGATGGTATTTTAGGTGAAAAATCATGTGATATGTTAGAGAATATATTTTATATAAATAATATTTTATTATTTTTAAATATCTTAAATTACATCTTTTATATCCATAATTAGTTTTATAGTAATGTTCATATAGGTGAAAAGTACTTTGATTATTTCTGCTTCAAAATGTCTAGTAAGGAGGGTTTTATTTTTTTTATTTTTTTTAACAAAATAATTAAAGTGGGTATTTTTTAATTGTATAAGTGCCCTCATCTGCTTTATCCAAATAAAATTATAGCACAGTACGTCTAGAAATTTTAATAGCTTGGAACATTATATTAGTAAAATATCATTGGATGTTTAATTGTGGTTACTTACACTGGCCATAGTCATCTGCCGTCTTTTCCTTGGTATATTGCTAGACATGGTTATAACTTATTATTCTTGGCTATTGCAATTATCAATACACATATAGCTGAAGCACCTATGACTTTTCTATTTAAGGAAGACTAAATCATTACCAGAGGGCATAATATTTGGCATCAAGTAGCAACTCTCCTAATCTTTAAACAATTATCTATCTAAGGAAACGAATGTCAAATTCTTTCTGGAAAAAAAAACTAACAAAATCATGTTGCTGTGACTCATCTTTTCTCACAGTGTGAATTTTATGAAGAGAGGTGAGCTGCAGTAGTGAGTAAAGGAAATTGTCCTTCTTTTCTGCCCAGGTTACAGGACAGGAAGTCCCCTTCTCATCATCAGCATCCCAGCTCTTGAAGTTGTATGTCGTTCTCCAGTTTGTAGTAATGCTGGTGTTTTATGAAGAAACCTTTGCAAACACAGAGGTAGGTAGCATCAATTTTCATATAGTATGTGAAAAATAATACTAGTAATTTTTAATTAAAATAAACTATTCCCCTGTGACTATGCTCTATTTTTCTTCATAATTGCTTTAATTTTGGGGGAGGGACGTCGTGAATTTTAACGAACAGGAGTTGTATTCAAGTGGTATTGTATATAATATATATCAAATATACCAAATCTAAATGCTAAATAAAATATTACTTACCATATTTTTGTAATTGAAATAAAGACTTCAAAAGTCAGAAAAGAATATTTTCTACCAATTTCAAGATACTTTGTATATTAAAACAATACATTGAAAATTGAGTTTGGAGAATTTCAATTGCAAGGTTGTTGTTTTTCCTAATTTTCTCTCTAAGATGTATACAACAAATGAACTAGGGGAAACTTAATGTAAGTGTGCTAACAGGTACAGATTAAGAATGGCTATATTATAGTTAATTAATATTATCTACACTGGCTGTGTTCGGGAAGACTTCATAAAAGTGTAGGAGTCCAAAAAAGTAGATAAAAGTAATAAGGTAACTAAATTAAGAGTAGATAAAATACAAGGTTGAATTACAGGATAGAAAGACCACTGAATTAGTCCTTTTTCAAAAAAATGAAAAAGAAAGAAAAAAGAAAGAAGAAAAGAAAGAAAAACATGTAAATCTCAGAGATGGGAAATTTGAGGTTCTCACAGTTACTCTAAAAATAATGGATCTGCCTTAACTAAATGGAAGTTTGAAGCGTGGCAGTTCTACACAGCTCTATTTTAAGATGTACAGAACATCAACAATTAGTTTACTAAATCTAAAAAAAATTTATCTTTCGGCATGTACAAAGGTGATTGCAGAAACAACAGAATATCTAAGATGCTAATATCTAAGATGCAGAATATCATTGTGCTTGAGGAAGCACGATGGGGAAGCAGCGCTTGTGTGTAGCTGACTCTGATCTACGACAGTTGTAATTAGTTATGAACTGAGGAGACAAGGCTAAGGGTCTGCTTCAGTCCCTTTAGACAAAGTAATTACATTCAAAATAAAATTAACACAAGAAAACTTTCAAGAAAACTAGAGTAAAGCACTAATAAAGAAAAAGTATTCAGAAAAGATTTGTAGATTTGTACTTAGGTTTGAGGAAGTGGTGCAAAAATAGATTCCCCCATGAAAATTTATGATTTTTTTCTTTTTTCTTTCAGTTTATTTTGGGGATTGTAATTCAATTACATTTCTCCTTTCTCTGTCCTCTTTCTAAAACCTTCCATAAAATGCTCTCCATTATAGTTATTATTTATGGGCTCTTTTTATTAATTCTTACTGCATATATCTACATATATATGCATGAATGTATGTATATATACATACATATTCCTAAATATAGCCTGTTGAGTTCATTTAAAATTACTTGTATATATGCTTTCAAGGCTAACTATTTTTCATAATTTTAACTATCTGGTCTTCACACAGAACTAGATAAAAAATTATATTAACAATGGTTGAGATAAACACAAGATAAGAACCAATTTTAAGTTAGTCTCAGTTCAGTGTTCAGGTACCTGGTTTGGTTTTACATATGGTTTTAAAATGTAAAATCATAATATGCCTTTTAATTTTTTAAATTTATTCTTCTCTTATATATTATATCCTTACTACAGTTTCCACTCCCTCCATTCCTCCTAGTTCCCTGACACGTCACCTTCCTCGGACATCCACTCCTCAGAAAAGAGCAAAACAAGTCATAATAAGTCTAGGCACAAACTCTCCTGTAAGGGTGGATGAAGCAATACAGTTGGAGGAAACGGGGTCCCAAGAGTAGGCAAAAGAGTCAGAGACACCTCATTCCCACTGTTAGGAGTCACACAAGAACATTGAACTGAACAGCTACAGCATATATGCAAAAGACATAACACAGCTCCATAGTGGCTCAGTGATTGTCCTTTCTGTCTCTATGAAGTCCTATGATCCTGATTGAAACAAAGTGTCCAAAACACTTCTATAAATCACATAAGTAGCTGAAACAAATAAATAGCATGTACTGAGAACTAGATATACTAGTTATTATTAGTAATGCCATTATCATTAAATAATTATGTATCAATGGAGTATTTCACTGGAACAAATCTGTAATGGCTACATAATTTAGATATTGAATTATGATTGTACAATTCTACATTTGAACCACATTCTTGAATGTGATGAGCAGAATTCTTTAGTTTTATGATAGAAATTGTATCCAGGTGAACTTACTGATTTACGCAATTGAGACTTTGGGATGGCTGTCTCCTCAGTGGTCCTTCCATAGGGAATCTCACTGTCTTGTAACTATACTTCTCTCTGTGTTGAGTCTCCTGCATGAGCCAAGATGGCTATCAGACACTCTGGCTTTAAATACTGGCATCCAAAGAACTTGAGGTATGACTATACAAGACTTAGCTGAACATTCATTTGTACATCCCCAAAAGAGACAATAGAATCAAGTTGGGGACTCATATTCAGTCTATGAATGAGAATGCTTTAGGGTCAACTATAGCATCCTCGTATTCTGAATGAGGAAACAGAAAAATTTGAAAAGAAAATGTTAGTAAAAAATACCCAGTAAATGGAAAATAGAGTTGAGGCAAACCAACATCTCCATAACACATACATCATCTGAATAAATACATTAAGCCATGAATGTGTTATTTGCACTTTCAAGTTAAAAGTAGTCTTTATTAACTATTCAAATACACTGTGACTTAGTTTGCCTGAAGAATTCAGGCAAAGTGTGGCCAAAGGCAACAAATTGAATTCTTGTAGATAATCTTATTAAATTCGTTTTAAAATTTGCAGAACATATGCAATTTTTTTTGCTAAAAATTTCATGTTTCATCTTGTAGTCACCATTCACATATCTGTTTTTAAATGAATCACTAACACCAGGTCAAAATTACACATGAGTGACAGTCTCAGCAAGTGTAATGCTGCCCTCTGGACGCTCTACTCACCTTTTCTCTCATCACCTGGCAGACTCATCAGAATCAACTGGCAGAATCAGCACACTATTCATATAGAAGAAGTGAGAGACATGCTCTAGGTCAGGAGCCAATAGGATATGCCATAAGTCATCTAGTTAAATGAAGGAGATTTGCAGCAAATTCTTATAGAGATGACTTATGCTGTATGGAAGAAAGCTATTTTCATTTAACACTGTTTAACTGTTGGTGTTGCACATATGTATTTCTGAATTGCTTCATCTTTTAAATTCAAATTAGTAGTCAAAAACGTCTCCATTGAATGACTCAGTTTGGAACATTTGGTAAATTTGTGTGAGTTTACTCTATATACATGCAATTAAAGGAAACTCTAGTATAATATAGAATGGTGCAGGAGAAAACATTGAGTTAGATTCTAGATTCTATTTCATGAAGTGAAAATAAAAAATATAATGACTATATGTGTACTTGCCTACTCTTCAGATTTTGTTACATATTTCACAATTAATGACAGAACTGTTGTGTTATGATGGCTTGTCATTAAGTTGACAAATAATAAAAGTTGCCCTCAAGAATTTTCCGGATGAATAAAACATTCACAATGGCCATTTGAACTACCATAATCTTAACAGACACATGGAATTGTCAACCTTCCTAATTGATTAATTACAAATAATATTTCCTGGGCATCCATGGATAATGATTCTAGTACCTTTTACTTACCTCACAGCTAACAAAATGTAAAGGGGCTCAAGTCTTTACATATGTAGCACGGTATTTTCATACAGTGTAAGCACATCTTCTGTTGTACTTTAGTCATTTCTAGGTTACTTGTACTTATTCAATGTTGTGCCACTTAGTGAACAAAGACATTGTGCATAGGTTCAATATAATAGTATTTTCACTGCTTATGTTCAGTACGTGGTTTCATGAATTGTAGAATCTACAGGCATGAAACATTCTTTGTCACTGTTCTCCATAAGTTCTTGGAATCATTTCCTTGAGTATCACAGAATTTGTCTATCATTAGTCATGTTGTTTAATACATTCAACCAAACTGGGTCTAAGTTGTATGAGCTGTAATAATATTCAGATACTTGAATAAGACTAAAACAAAAAATCAAAAGAAAATCTAGATGCTTATCCTGAAAAAAATAACAAAATGAAGATTATACTCAACATTGTTCAAAGTCAAGTACAACTTGCAGTATTTTTTTATTTATTATATTTGTGTTAATATTTTTCCACAAACTTAAAACCAGACATTTATTCGTTTTTTGTTTTTTTTTAATTTTTTTATTCGATATAATTTATTTACTTTTCAAATGATTTTCCCTTTTCTAGCCCCCCCACTCCCCGAAAGTCCTGTAAGCCCCTTTCTCTTCCCCTATCCTCCCACCCACCCCTTTCCCCTTCCCCGTTCTGGTTTTGCTGAATACTGTTTCACTGAGTCTTTCCAGAACCAGGGGCCACTCCTCCTTTCTTCTTGTACCTCATTTGATGTGTGGATTATGTTTTGGGTATTCCAGTATTCTAGGTTAATAAACACTTATTAGTGAGTGCATACCATGATTCACCTTTTGAGTCTGGGTTACCTCACTTAGTATGATGTTCTCCAGCTCCATCCATTTGCCTAAGAATTTCATGAATTCATTGTTTCTAATGGCTGAATAGTACTCCATTGTGTAGATATACCACATTTTTTCCATCCACTCTTCTGTTGAGGGATACCTGGGTTCTTTCCAGCTTCTGGAAATTATAAATAGGGCTGCTATGAACATAGTAGAGCATGTATCCTTATTAAATTTGGGCCTTCATTTTGATTTTCAAATGACATCTTCAATATTAAATGCACCCTCAGATTTAAACTTGGGGGAGTAGATGAACAGATCCGCTTCGTGGTATGAACAGATCTTGGATAAAAGTTAGGTAGGCATTCCACATATAAAGAGATATACATGGAGCTCAGATTCCTCTCCTATCACAGAAGATGAGAATGGAAGAAACTGCTACAATGGATGGGCAAAGAGAACTATCAAGTGTTGAAAGCCTTTTCAAGTTAAAATTGGAGTTGGAGACAGTTTCATTTCTGACACAAATTAATTCCGAAGGGAACCTTTGCTTACCCACATGTGTTTTTCTTCACACAAGGCTTGCTATTTTACTGAGAAGAAAGCTTGCTTAGGATAAAAATCATACAGTTCCTTTCTAGTATGAGGACTTCTGAAAGCATTTGAAGACTTTAAAGTATTCTCTCTCTTTTTAACCTTATTTACTTTAAGCAATAATCATATAGAATGATTCTGGCTAACTTGGGATGGGAAAGACTGCTGGGATCACAGAATCTTTTATGTTTAACCATACACTAAAGCAGATAAGTACTTCCTTATTTTATATGTGAAACTGCTGTATAAATAATGTTCCGAATAAAAATATAATGCAACGACAACCACAAGATGGTGAGGCACCTTCATTTTTGTCTGACCAGCTACTTGAATACAGTGTTTGGTGGCTTGAACTCACACACTTTACAGTTTTAGTAATACTTATGAAATCACTTCTTAACCTGACAACATCCACTTCATGGTATGATGTTATAAATAGATTCTTGAAATAAAAATATGAGCTACATTAACATGTTCTTCAAAATAAATAAAAATACAAACAGTTTTTAACTGACATAAGACTTCAGTATTTAAAATGGTCTTTGGATAGGGTGGATAATAGAATTTCTGGTAGATTTCTGGTAGATAATAGAATTAAGGTAGATTACGTTGATGACATAATTCAATTAAGCAAGCACGTGGGTATCAATTTAGAACATAAATGTGGAAGCATATTATTGTAGTTTTACATTTCCTTGGATGCTCTCTGAAACACTAAAGCACTAGAACTTTATAATGAATGTTTCCATCTTGACATTTTTAATAGACCCTCTAAAAAGCATGAATATACTTAGTTCTTGGGTAACTGGATTCTCCTTGTGCAAATTAAATGGACCATGAACCTAATCTAGTAAGTTTTGAACTGTTGTGTCTGACAGGCGATGCTAATTATTTCATATAAATATTCCTGAGAAGAGTAGAGAAGTAAGAATTATACGTTCCAGTGAGAAATATAATTTCACCTGAAAGTTACAATACAACAGTAAAGTCATTAGTTGCACTAGTGTGGAGGATCATGCCTACAACTCTAGACTTAGAAAGCAGAGGTATGAGGACAACCTAGAAGTCTGAGGGCAGTGTAATAGACATAGCAAGTTACAGGATAGCTCAGGCTATATGGTGAGAGATTATCTAAGATAAACAAATAAACAAAAACAACTCATGCCAAATGATTAAATACTAAATTTAGAATTATGTTTGTCTTCATGTTATCAGTAAAGTCTTCGGTTTGATTAGTATCAGTCAATTCCTTTAAAAAATTATCTTATTGCAAACAGAACTAACTCTAAATGCTTACACCTTAGGATTTAAGCATTGAGTATGGGTATGTGGACATGTATGCGGGTACCCTCTGTCCAAAGGGGTCAGATATGCCTGGAGCAGGGACTTGGTGGTGGCAGTGAAGGTTGGTTCCCTGGCAAGGTTGCTGGGAAAGCTATGTATGATGAGAGATCAAAGTATTTGTTTAATATTAAAGCCTCTGTGGATTAAAATGTTTTTCATAAAATATATTGTAATGGTTACTTTTCCACCAACCACTCCCAGATCCTTCCTATCTTCATATGACATTATGTTCTCTCTGTTTCAAAAAAATAAAACAAAAAATAAGAACGAAAAGGAAGAAACAAAGAAAAGAAAGAAATAAAGAGACAAGAAAAGTAGGAAACACACACACACACACACACACACACACACACACACGCATACATGCAAATCAAAAGAAAGAGGTAAAAGGCCAATAAGGCCGGAGGAAAAACAAAAGCAAAAAACAACAACAACAAAATTAACACTGCAGAGGAAAAAGAAGCAGAAAGTGTACAGAAGTGCCAGTGAGTTCATTTTGTGTATACATGGGAATGGAAGCCATACAGGAGTGTGGTTGATGTACACTGAATCACTCCATTGGAGAAAAGGGGTGTTCCCTTTGTTAGTGGGGTTATCAATTGCATATAACTTCTTGATTAGAATTGAGACCCAGTGTGGACTTCTCCCTGTCAGTGCTGAGCCTTGCCATATATTGCTGCATATTGCTCTAGTCTGTGAGTCCATAAACTCCTGACTATGGACTTATCTCTCCAGTGCTACAAATGCAGTATTTTAGTTCAAATTTGGGCAGCCAGAGTCTGATGATTTTTATAGTTACATTGATTTATTAAAATCAAACTATAGGAAAATGATGCTTTACCTCTAAATCTCTTGTAATTTCATTATGGCATTTAGGAGCGCTTAAAATTGTTTTCTTGTATGTTTTTTATTATAAATAA